>NW_026555335.1:1731209-2010161 GCF_029017545.1 Prosopis cineraria
CTGCCCCAGACTAATCCGAACCTTCGTGAGGAGATCTTGCAGTGATAGTGAGATAGTAATGGAACAACTTTTTTGTGGTCAGTTTATGTTGCTTATAAATACTTGTACCAGTAACAGTATTATATTCACGGGGTGCTTCAAGGAACTGGGCCTGGGCCGTTGAGAGCTGAAGAACAACAACAAGATAACAAATATACATTTCTTGGTCATTTCCGAAAACACACGCACACACATTTCTTGGTCCACAGGGATAGTTGGAGATAGAATGACAAATGCTTGGCCCAAAAAAGAAAGATAGAAATAAAAAATGGGCCTTGCTCAACACATTTTTAGGTACATCTTTTTAAAATGAATTTAGGAGACGACCCTTGTTGTGCCGGGGCTGGGCCTGCTTTTGGGCAGCCCAGGTTTTTTCGCGTTTGTCCAAGCCACTCAATATTTTGCGAATCAAAAGATAATACGGGCCAGTTAAATCACCGCAAAACCCTCGTAACACATGAATGCAAGTTAACCAAACAATAATTCACATCACCGACATGCATTGACTGACACGTATAATCTGTTAAGTTACATGCCTTTAAACCAATGAAAGGAATCCTCATGGTGATTATTTTTTTTAAGTGTTTCTATTTTACCTCCACAACCATAGCAAATATTATTTCCACTTGCAAGCTATTACCTCAATGTTGTCGCATTTAAATTCAATGATTATACTTAACATAGGCATTAAATATCTATATCATTTAAATTGTTAAAATTTAAATAAATAGTTTTAAATTCAAACTCCACTTGAAATTAATGAATGAGTGAATTTATTAAAATTGTTAATTTAAATTTTAACAACCCAAGTGATACAAGTGTTCAATACATATACTAAGCACAGATATTAAATTCAAATCCAATATTTCCTCTGTGACTGGGGAGAATTCACCGTGTCTAATTTCTGGGCCTAAAAAGAACCATTGCGTCTTACATATCGCTGTCTTGAATACTCAGTGACATTGAACAATGAATTAATTGTACATGTACAATAACAAATAGTTTACTTGGTCCTGATGTTCAGTTAAAAGTTAGGCAATAAAATCATCACATACAATGTAAATCATCATATACAATGTACAGCGGGTTAAGATCCACTTTGGCAGTGGACTGGGAATACAATAATTAAGGATCTAAATTATCACCCCCCCCCCCTCTCACATTTGGCATTAGATTAGAATCAGTCATACATAGCTGCGACGAAAATGAAATAGAATGCCGAGTTGGCCCAATGAAAAAAACAATTTTTGAAATTGGAAATTATGTTACCCATGTGAATCTTGCTCCCTATAGTTCATCTAACATGTTTTTTTGTCCTCTCTTCTTTGGAACAATCCAAGAGTTGGTTACCTATAAAATTTATGATGGCAATCATCAAACCTTTGACCCACACATTTTTGGAATACATCCCAAACCATACGCTCTTACGTATAACCCACTTAATTTGCATATTTAACCAGCCACAAAAAACCTTCCATTTCTCATATCTCTAATATTACATCCACTCGCATAAGAAAGTTCCATGGACAAAGTGTGTATATTCATATCAAAATTTATGTACCGTTCTCGCAAAAAGTGATTGATGGTGGTTTATAAGAATAGAGATTAATGCCCAAAGTTTACGTGTTCTTTTATTTTCATTATAAATATAATACCTCTTCGTCCAAATTTATAAAATACTTTTGGGATAACTCAGTGTATCAGATTTATTGATTGTACTTATCTTAACATTATCATTCCCTCCTTATTATATCTTCTCTGTTTAATTTTTACGGACAAGGTTATATTTAAAAAAAGAATATTTTTAAAATTTTATATTTTCATTTTAAAAGAATAAGGTTATACTCCATTCTGTCCAAAATATAACCATTTGTTTCTCAACAAATCTTAGTTTAAAATATAAGAAACTTAATACATGTAAAAAAAATTATTACTCTACCCTTATATTATTCTATTAATTCTAAATCCTTGTATGAAGTTATTTTTTTGTTGTAGTAATAGTGTGTGTGTGTGTGTCAAAAGAAGTCCCATATTGCCTAAATAAAGAAAGCTTTTAGTGTATAAATAGAAGGGAGTGAAATAGGGTAGTAAATAATTTGGAGGAGAAGTGGACTCGAGAGCATGAAACAAGCCAATCAAGGCAATCGTAGTTAAAATCAATCGATTTACCCCTCGTGCAAGTTCAAGAGGCACTAAGTTCCTTTTATCAAATAATTTTTAACAAAAATTATTTATTTTTTGAGCTTATCAGAAAACTTCAAATTTTCGCTATTTGAAGTTTGAATTCGAGCCTTGGCCATCTCTGAGTGTTAACAACCCAATTCTCAAAACCAATTTTGTTAATTAATTTCTTAAATGTGTTTGTCTGCCAATGGCTCCAAGTTAATGATGTTTTATGTGTGTGTAACTGAGGCTTTAATATAATGATTATGAACCCAACGTTCATAACTCTATCTTCAGCCTATGTATAGCCATAAGTGCAAAGAGAACAATTCGTCTGCCTCTTGAGATTTTGAGGCTTTTCTCTCCTCCTTTGACTTTTGCTATGTTCTTGTTCTTCATTTGAGTTTTCTAGTGCTTGCTGTTCCGTGCCCTTATATTTTGGAGGACGTGTTCGTTTAATTTTAGAAAACTGCCGGCTTGTCATCCTAGTATGCTGAAATAGTTCTTAAGGACAGTATCCTTCCGAACAGACTCAAGTAGCTTACGATTTACCTCCATGCCGCCAACATTTCTCACTCATCATAAAAAACATTGGTAATTTGAACTAATAGTAAGAATAAAATTTTACTAGTGTGCATATTTTTTCTTAAAAATGTTTATATTTTAGATAGGAAATAGTAAAATATTATAAATTTTAATCGATATACATAATTCTACCTAAACTTATCTTATAAACTAAGACTAATAAGATAATTATTAAGCCCATCTTTATTCAATATGACACTTCCTACATAACTCAAGTTCACTCAAATCAAGCTTGAACAATTTAACAATCTCATCCACTATCTGATATTCCTTTTAATTCTATTTATAAAAATAAAAAAATTATTAAACTTATAGCATTTTGTTAGGGCAGAAGGATAAAGATTAACATAAAATTAATGATAATAAAATTTCTTTTAAATAGAACCAAAATTAGTTTTATCTTTTTGTCCTATACTCTCTCTCTGTTCAAAAATGCAAGGCATTTTTAATTAAATTTCATTCCCAATAAAGTAGTTACCCACTTTCAAACTAACTTTATTTTTTTATACTTACTCCTCCTATTAAATACTTTACAATAAACATAAAGTCATTCATCAATAGGGGTACTTTTGAAAAAAAAAAGGGCAATGATTACACTTTCAAAAAATTAAAAATATCTTACATTTTTAAATATACAACTTTAAAAAATATCTTATATTTTTTAATGGAGGTAGTAATAAATAGAACAAGAGGAGTACATAGTGATACATTTTTTTTCTAATAATTAAATGCTGGTATTTAAATTAAGAAAATGAACAAAGTATTAATCTTGTTGATATGATTAAGTTCCCCCCGCACTATGTTGCATTGACATGACAATATAATTATCATATTTAAAAGAGCGGCGGTGATTGCTTTAGCAAGCAAAAACTATGATTTCAAATATGATTATTTAAGGCACATATATATCGCGCACAAAGGTTCATGGACACACAAATCACAAACGTCGCATTCAAATGATTCGCTTTTAGAAGAATGAGATGGTTTTGATGGAATGGGAGATAATTTCTGATTAGTTAATTGATTGATCGACATTGAATATGAGATTTAGAAGCCATGATTAACGAGGGAAATTAATTAACAAATGACGAATCACTGACAAGGACGTGCAGCACCAGCAATGTCTGCAGCCACCAGTGGAACAGGGAGTGTTGAAAATATGAAACATTATTAAGGATGAATCAAATCCTCAACATTAATCCCCTCAACAAAAGATGTAATGGAAGTCAAGTCAATCAAAATCTACGAAGCGTTCAACTTATGGAAATGTATGGTTTAAAATTCCAAGACAAGAATGTGTTTATAATACTAATGCTTACCCTTCTGATGCTATTTATATAATAAAAAAATTTAATTTTATACATAAGTCACATTATAAATTTTTATAATAATTTTTTTATTACCCTCTATTAAATGTAAAGAAAAAAAAATATATTATTAAAGGTATATATTTAACAGAGATAAAGTTGAGAATTATTAAATTTTAAAAACAGATTAATAAATTTTAAATTTTTTTAATATAGATAAAAATATATTAAAAATAATTTATAAATAAAACTAAAATAGTAACTCACTGTTTTGTAGAGGAGGGATGAGATATTGTAGTTATACTTCGTTCCGTCCTTATTGTAAGATGTTTCAAATTTCCATCGCATCGATCGAGAAAAGTTATTAAATGATTCGTTTGTTAAAAAAAAAAAAACACCTAAGTATTTCAATTATACCTGCATTCATCTTTGTTTTTTTTTTGTGAAAAATCATATGAAAATTCTAAAGATAAAAAAATTGTTTGATATTTTAACACGATGTCTTATAAATTAGATCTGCAGCTTTGTCTTTAAGAAATACCTTATATAGAGAACTAGATGTAGTAATTTTATGTGAATGGAGGCTAGTTATGGACGCCCTACAAATCTGCATTGACCATTGAAAATAATTTTTTTTTGGGATTAATAGTAACAACTGCAAATAAAAGTCACACAAGAAAATGAAAAAACGTACCATTGAAAATAATTAACACAACTGATTAGTGCCTTGTCTTCTCATAAATTCAACCCATTTGATTTTACTTGTTAGAATCTCATAATCTATTGTTGCGTTTACACATGATGTTAATATATAAACAATTCATAATATATCATTTTTACAATGCCTTACAATTAATCTCAAGCTAAATGTTGATATGAGTGGCACACTGCAGGGGTACTCCAACTTTTGAGAAAATATATTAATTAGGATAGATTTTTCTTTTACATTCAGTACTCTAAGAGAGATTAATTAATTAGTTTGGCGTCAGAAGATACTTTTATTCGTATTTAGAAAAAAAAATGCCAAAATCTGATCGGTTTCCCTCTTTCGCGACGCAAATTGGAATTCTCTTTAAATTAGTATTTGAATTATCTGGTGATTTTCGAAAGGAAAAAAATATATAATTTTTTCATATTTAATGCTCGAACCAAAAACCATGCTTAATTATTGATTTATTGTCCAATCACACCTTTTTCTGGGATTTTTTTAAAAAAAATTTAAATTTTTTTTCAAAAAGAAAACGCGCAGGGATTATTAAAAATTAAAAAAAAAAAAAAAAAAAGTGAAGTCAAACATATTATTGTCCCTTTTTCGAAGGCCGGAACGAGTTCCTCGGGCAACGGGCATTGACGAATAACATGGAGTCTTTATATAATGCAAATTTGACAGTAATTTGACATTAGAAATATATATAGTTCTCTTCTTGAAAAATTGAACATTCACCAACTGACTCATAAAAAGAAAAATCATTATGAACGCAATGTAAATAGCGGCTACTATAACTTGCAGCCGATTATTTAGGATTTTTAATTTTTGATTGATGCAGACTGACATAAAATTAATTATATACATACATACATATATGCATACACATATGTTTTGACATAATTTTTTATCATACAATGATTCAATATTCTATTTGCTATCCGTTGTAATATTCAAGGAAAGTCCAACTTCATTCTCACATGTTTCCTTACTCCATGAACATGGATAACATTGAAAATAAATATTTGATTTCGTAAAAGACACTTTTGCACACAAAAAAGAATAGAACAAAGAAAAAAATGGAGTGATGAATTAAAAAAATTCTGTAGAGGAGAAATATCAATTAAATTTTTTTAATTGAAAAATCATAATATGATAAAAATATAACAAATATCATGTGTGGGTGCATTCAAAGAAGAATAATTTTTTTTCCATATATGCTGAGCAATATTTTTTCCTTTTACAGTTTAGTATTTACAAAAAAAACTGTGAATTAACAATGAAAATTAACGATAGAATAAATTTTTATAATTTATTGATGGAAAATTCCATCGTTAAACCATGGTTGGATATAGAGTTGTTGTACTGTTTGAATTTGCATTTAAAATCAATTAATATACGAAAACCACATCTTTGGCAAAAATTACCCAAACATCTATATTACATGTTAAAATTAATTATGAATTTAAAACTATATTTTCTTAAAAATATTCAAAATTCATTATAAACTTAAAATCATAGTTTTCTAAAAAATATCCAAACACCTCTTGTTATGTCAAAATCAATTATAAACTAAGAAAATATTATTTGTAAAAATAATTTATAGAAGTTTTGGATAAATTTTTTTAAAATGCTTAATTGAAAGCAGATAATGAACTGTGGTTTGAGCTCATAATTGATTTTAACATGTATGAAGATATTTTGATATTTTTAGAAAAACTATAATTTTGAGTTCGTAATTGATTTTGACATGTATAAGGGGTGTTTGAATTTTTTTTTTACAAAACTATGATTTTACCTTATTTTAATTTTTCTTTTCAATTCTAATTAAAATCAATCTTATTAATTAATTTTATAAATTGATTATATATCATGTAATATAATCAATTATATTCCAAATCAATCATATTAATCAATTTTTGCATAATCAATACATTCAGCTAAAATTCAAATATACGTGTCAATTATTATACTTGGTTGTGAGTTGAATAAATTGTAAATGATAGAAGATTTTAGAGTGAGTTTCTAATTTGATATGAGGTTTCATTTTCCGCACTTTTAGATTGCTGATGGGGAATTCAAGGGTAATTTGTTCGCATGTAAAAAAAAAAAAAAAAAGATGAAATGATTAGATTGGGTGGATGTGGGAAGGAGATGAAACGTTGGGGAGGAAAGAAGAAATTGGGATTGGGGAATGGAACATGTTTGCATGTGACTCGGATAATGCTTCCCTTCCCCCAACGGGGGGAGGGAACTTGGTTTCTGCCACAAAAATAATTCCGCCGCAATCATTGAACACGGAATTTCAATTCCCTTCTCTTCTTCCTCGTGACCTAACTCCTCCCATTTTTTTGAAATTTCCTTTTTCCTTTCACTTTGCAGCCACCCGCAATTTTATCAACACAAATACTACTTTATCTGTTCTCTTGCTTCTGTCGCTATTTCAATTCAGGTCAAAACAAATTATTACACAGAAAAACTATTTTAGGACACAATTAATCATCAATCCATATATATTTTATCCTATATAAAAATAAATCATATTCAAGTCACAATCAAACACTAATTGTAAGTACAACTTTCAGCAAGGATTTAAGCATTGATTTATTACTTTGTGAAAAACTAATCTCTTCCACTAGACATAACCCAGCCCCCACTAATTACTGAATAAAGTTTAATATAACATTAGTTTGATAAACGGTTATTTAGTTAATCCATTATTTTGTAATTACTTCCTGTATATATATGTATATATTGTGAACATACATACATACATACATCAAGAGTGTCATCAAGTTCGCTACAAGAAATGTTTTTTTTTTTTTTTTTGGGATTCAGTTCAGCGACCCATTTAATTAGAAGTGTCGTAAATTTTGGTCTTTTCAACATTAAAGTGTCTCGTCATGACATTTAATTAAGAAATGAAAATCAAGATGACTTGATCATTTTGTTGGTGTTTTATGCCAATATTTACAAGTGGAACCGAGGTGAACACTGAAGACGTCAATGCGAGCAAACAACATATTGAGTGAATCATGTGGCTACCTAATGTCTTTTTTAAAATAACTCAACAATTATACTCCGTATTTCAAAAACAGTTTTGAAACATCTTTTCGAAGCTTATTACTTACCATAGGTTAAAATTATTTTAATTTTTCGGAATTATCAATTTTTATTAGAACAAGTTATGTTGACCAAGTTAGCAATTCGTGAAAGTATTCAATTTTGTTTAATATTTTTTTTTTACCAGAGTATTCAATGCAGATATTGAATTTGAATGAATGCGAGGATAAATTTAGCCCCTTTATCAAGAGAATAAATATCCACAGTTATTCACAAGATTACTATGAGTATTAAAATGGCTGCTTCTTCCCAATATCACAGACATTATATATATGTATGTATGTATGTATATTATTGTTTGTCTTTGCAGAATGTATATGTGTGTCAAATAATAATTTTCAAGCTACAAAGTATTTTTAGTCATTGAACTTTTTAATTTATTTAAGTCTCTTAATTTTATAAATTAGTTTTTCAGTCCTTCAATTCCAACGTTAGTTTTATTACAAGAAAATTTTATATGAAACTTTTAAATAGAATATTATCAAATATTGATATAGTAGGTTTAATTTTTTAAAATAATAATTATTAATACAAAAAATAATTTTTTAAACTAACGATATTAGGGTTAGAGAACCGAAAAGATATTTTATAAAACTAAGTGATCAAATTAAAATCTTATATAAATTAAAAGATTAAAAATATATTTTAACTTAAATTTAAAATATTTTAAAATAATTTATATACCAAGTTAGTGGATAACGTTAAAAAAACAAAAAAAACAACCGGGAGGAGGTTAAAGTTATTAAAAAAAAGAAATTTCCAATTTTTAATATATTAAGTCGCATTCTTAATATTTTTCCCACTTTTTGCAATCCTGAGGAAAAGGTGTTTTTTTTAAATAAAAATTAAAGCCTTGATTTTGTGCTTCCATTGATATGTTTATTTTGGTCGAGTGATTATTGACGTTCGGGAACTCTTTTTAATTTAATAATTATGAATTTTAATTCCCAGCCAAACTCAACTTCTTAATTACACGTTGACATGACGGAGTTAGATAAAACTACAAGTATCGGGCTTTCAACTTTTATTTTATTTTATTTTATAAAGGGTTTTAATTTTTTTTATTACATGCAAATGTCTGTTTGAATAGGGCTTTAACTTTTAATTCCAATTTCTCATCCTACCTCACCCTACTTTCAGTAATATAATACACATCAATAAATTGTTTTCTTTTTTCGGGGGAAAAACATTAAAAGCTCGATCAACTGAAAAAGATTACGAAATAATATACACTTTTTTTAAAAAAAAAATTAATCTTTTAATCCTTAAACTTTTAACTCACTTATAATTCAATCTCTCAACTATGACTTGCTGTGACTCAGTCCCTCAATTATAGCTCACTGTGACTTAATCTTTTAACTTTTGATTCATCTATAACTCAATCTTTATTTTTATTTTTTTTAAATTTCTTATCAAATAAGAGGGATAAAAAATACTCATATATTATTTTAAAATGCCATTCTTTTGCTCATTGATATGAGATATAAGTTAATATGAAAAGAATTAATTAAAATTAAGGGACTAATTTGTAAGTGATTCAAAAGTTGAGGAACTGGGTTATAGGCGAGTTATAGTTGAGGGACTAGGTCACAATGAGTTATAGTTGAATGACTGGGTTACAAGTGAATTAAAAGTTAAAGGATTAAAAAATTATTTTTTTTTTATTGCCAACGAAATAACAGATACATACAATGCACCTGCGCGTAACTGAAACTGCCAAACTAGCTAGTTGACGACATTAATTCCCATGGTTGTGATGTGACTCACATATTCCAACGATTATGGTATTTTTCATGAACAAGAATTAGAGGCTTTCATCTACAACACGCATTTCTTAATTTTGACGAATTTTTTTAATTTGCAATTACTCAATCAAGCTCTTCCAGTTAGATGCATACATGGTATAAACAGACCAATATTTTTTAAATATATAACCACATTCACACGTGAACTCTGGCTTAAAAAAACAAAAAACAAAAAAGAAACGTGAAGAAAAATGAGGGCAAAGTTACTTCTCGTAATGGAAGAAGATGAGGATCTCTTCTGTTCGATAAGCTAAAAAAAAAATAAAAACGAGAAGAAGAAGAAGACAACGTGTTGGTCTGTTTCCATTCCATGGTTGAAACAAGCGAATGTTTGTATGTGTACTCTGTATAATCTCTTTGAAAAACTCAAACATGATCTTACTGAGTTTCTTCTTTCTTTTTTTTATAAGTGTTCTCCTCGTAGAAGAAATTTTGTTCAAGATATGATTACATATTAAATGTAGACACTTTTCATAATAAAGATTCAACTGAACAATTTTAATTATTTATATAGAAAAAGAGGTGCCTACATTTACGCTTTCTCCATTCTATAGAAATTAAAACATATAAAAATATATATTCACATTTTTGCATTTCACTGTTTAAAAAGTATCAAGACATATAAATCAACGAAATAGAAAAAAAATTAAAGAGTATTAATTATTTAAAGTTTTAAAAAAAAGGCAGAAGTTTTTCTGATAGTATGAAGATGGCCGGTAAGATAAAATGAAAACTGCTGAATAAAAATATTAAAAATTCATAATATTGGAATGGAGAGATCATTCCTTTTTCCTTAAACACAGACAAATTAAACTACGAGGCTTGCCCATGTTGAATTGCAATAATGTTATCTATCACGTAAAATGTCAACTGATCGACGCAGGTAAATTAGATTACAAGGAGAAGTTAAGTTTTTGGGAAGTAAGAAACCATGAACGGAATTGGACTTGATGATAAAATCTAAGGAAAAACGAGGATGAAGCCAGACATCAAACAAACCGACCATGGAAATAATCTTGCCCCCGAAACGTCAGTCAACTTATAAAAGTCTTCCCACCAGTGCTCAGATTCTCCGCTTTCTCCAGCCACTTGGTCCTTTTATACGTGTACTTCGTCATTCCTATACGTTCTTTCGTACATTTCCACAATAATCAACTAATAATTAATTGCTGAGTAAAACTGCCTTCAACTTTATACTATAGAAGAATTATAATCTGTTTCAAGGCATCAATTATTATTTCTACGACCAAACTGAATAACACTGGTTTAATATTTGAAATTCGCACAGTTAATGTATATATGTATGTGTGTTTTTAACGAGATTTAACTTTATCGAGAAAGGCAAACAAAACGCATGAAAATTGCAAAGCATATAGTGGTACACACACCGTGACACTGAAATATATATATTCATGAACACATGCCTGGAATGTTTGTGCGCGTTTAGTAATCTGTTGGGATATACTACAATATTATATTTCTGCAGGTGTTCAGCACGTCTCCAGGTTTCAGCTGAAATTAATGAACTAGCTAGCTAGTAGCCTCCTCACCTACCCATTAATTCATTGTCACAAAGCTTAAAGCTTGTAGTGCTCAATATTTATATATGTGTCTTCAAAATTTGATTATGTACCTTGACTTGCCTAATTTATACTTGGGTCAAGGAAGTTCACAATGCACTTCTTTAGCACCCAATCAATCCTATCAATGTATGCAATTGCTTGCACTAATAGCAGCCAGTTTTCCACGGATCGGACTTCAAGTAATTACTGCATGTTGATATGTATAATCGAATCATTTACATTATTTATTAAGCATATTTTTATCTAGTATGTGACTTCCTAAGTCATCTTAAGCCTACCCACACTAAGACAACTCAACAATTTCCTTTTAAAATGTAAGTTCATTAGCTCTCCATATAGGACGGCCCACAAATACCGAATCCCAATTCGCATGCAATGAGGGCCAGTTTTATTTTCAAACTTCAAATAGCAGGGCGCACACAAATTCCTGCCGAGCTTAGAACTAGTTCCATTTCAGGCTTCAAACAAACTTTATTGGAAAAAAATAAAAAGCCAAAAGCGTATTAGGTCCTGATGTAATAATTTGAAGTACGTTTTTGTGAGCAAGTCAAATTAATTAGGAAGAGATTATATATGGAGGATCAAATGTATATGAAGAGTGTGTTTTTTTCTACATTTGGTAAAGCCTATATGTAGTTAAAAGATATACAAGTGAAAAATACGCATCGTTCATCAACCTAATGCTTTAGATCAGTTTTATATTAATTAAGAAGTCAATATCAAACCTATACTTCTACTGTTATACACGTTAATTGATCTGAAAATATAATTAAAAAAAAAAGACCTGACTGATCTTTTAGTTGTGGATAGGTTGACCCAGCCAATTACCCTTGCAATTTCATATATAAATTTCTTTCACATATATAGTTTGTCATTATTAACCAAAAAAAAAGGAGTTTGGCCACAATAATAAAAAAATGTCTTGGTATAAACATGATGCAGTTTGATTTTATTTGAGCTACTTCAGAAAAGAGGGAACATTTAATGATTGAAAATTATAAAGAATAAAGAGTATAAGCTAATTAGGGCCTATTTGTTTTCTATTTTTAAAAAATATTTTTTGTTTTTGAAAATAGAAAAATTTTAAAACCTGTTTGGATAAGTGTTTTTCATTTAATTATTTTCAAAACTATTTTTATTTTTATTTTTAAAAACAAAAATAGAAACAGCTTCAAGCTGTTGTTTTCTTTTTATTTTTTATTATTAAAATACACTACATTTGATTATTAAAAAATATAGTTATTTTGATTAATTTTTATTATTAATCATCACAATTAATTGCTTATAATCATTACTATTAATTTATTAATTTTAAAACTGTTTTTTAATTGACATAATTTTACCAAACAAATTTTATTTTATTTTATTTTGAAAAATAATTTTAAAAACTATATCACAAAACAGTTTTTAAAATATAAAAATAAAAACTAGACAGGCCCTTGCTTTTCTTGAGTAAAGGCAAAATCATGTTAAAAGGTGATCCTAGAACCAGGAACAGCCAGGAATGTCCAATTTTGCTTTAGCGGTGAATTTTGAGACACATTAAAGGGTATTAATGTCGTGCGTGTTGGATTTTGAGATTACTTATTATACACATTATATTTTTCTTTTTGGCTGAGGCAATTCTTTTTTTTTCTTCTTTAACATGCGTTAAGCTTAAAATTAATTCGTCAAAATTTTTCATCTCATTTGATGTGCGGTGGAATTAATTATCATTGTGGTCAAGTGGATCCAATCCAAGGACTATAGGCAAGTCTTTAATTTGTTAAAAATTATTAACAATTCATGAATAATTTCTGCTAATAATTAGAGGGCAAGCCAGACCTTTAGGAGATGCAATAATTAACAATTAGTCACCATAAGCATTACTAGAGTTCAGGAATATCTCTTCGGTCTCAAATATCAGCAAATATTTAACCATTTCTCAAGATTCAATAGTTATATGTATGATATTGAATTTTTCCCTAAAAAATTTATGAAAATAATTACTAATTGCATATCAAAATGGAAGAATTTTGCTTATTTTCAATACAATTTTTTTTAATAATTTTTGCTTATATTTGAGGCGAGTGTAGTAAATGGCTTATATTAGCCCCTTCAATTGCGTATAATCAATCAATGATTTTATGTGTCTTTCTCAATTTTGATTATAATTGATGTTTAATTCTTAATCTGACCACTCACAGACCAATGGATAAATTAAGAAGGAAGATTCAGGCCTCAGGGAAGGAAAAAAAAAAGATTAAGAAGAACGGCATGGTTTGGTTTTTAAATTTGTTGCTGTTTCTCAACTGGCCAGCAATTAGTACAGTCGTCAATGGTAGACGATGTTGACCCGTGCACATCTTTTAGTATACTCAAAAGACTAACAATTAACTAAAAATGTAGTTATGCTTATACCATCTATTATTCATATTCCAAACTCTGTATAACTGAGAGAGATAAGTCTAGTCAGAAAATTAATAAATATGAGCTAGCAGTACATAAAATGTTTCTTTACAAATATGGAGGTCAGTGGAGCCTACGCTTGACGTAACATTATACACAATCACAAATTTTCGCCCCCAAATACCGTGCACGCAGCCTGGCCACGAGAGAAGATCTATGGAAGCTTTTTCCCATCATTATGTGTATCTTTGACTTCTGAAATTCTCTATGGCCAAAGAAAAGCAAACTTTCTCAAAGTATCGGATCGGTTTTATACGATCATTATAACATCTCAATCGAAACAATTAGGGGTCATTCATGTATGTATTTTGTACATGTTGCATGGAAGACACCACCAGATTGATCTCAAATTAATCAACTAGTCTTCCATTTTGGTGATTAATCTGACCGATTTGAAGATATAATATATAATGATGATAGCAGCTTCGCACGAAAAATTTCAAAAACTGTTTTTGAAGGCTCACAATGAACTATGATCACTATAATTTAGACCTCGTGCGCGCACGCTCGTTTCAATATATAATTATACTCAACTCTCGTTTTTATAGACATTATATTGACATTATACGCTAATCTCTGAAAGCTAACTAACTAAAGCGTGCTAAAAGCTCGCTCATAATGATACGCTTTCTGCAGATTTGGATCGCTGCGTTATATTGAGCAATGAGCATCGCAAAAGTAAAATGCTTTCTCGTATAATATCCTGGGCCATGTGAACAGAGTAACATGAAATTCAATTCAGAGAAGGAACAAGCTAGTCCATAGAAATAGCTGGATGATCTCCAACAATTTATGAGCAACAGAAAAAACATCTGACTTTGAACCGCCCAAGTTCACGTGTCAAACATGAAAACTATTGCAATTGCTTGCCACGAACTGGAGTACTAGCTAGCTATGATCCGTTCTTCTTCTTCAGGTGCTGTAGTGAGTAATAACTAGCTGCGTGGCAAGGCAACTGCAATGATATATGCATATACATGGACATATTTTGCGCACATATTAATACCATCACCTTCACATTTGATGAATTAATAAATTTCATGATTATAAACATGAATGATCTATATATATATATATAACACAAAAATACCCATCTTTCAAAAGGATTTATACATATATGTATTTTTAGTTGCTCCCCTCCCCGATATCTTCAATTTACAATGACTTAATTAGTCTGTGTAGCCTTTTCTAATTAACATAATTATGTACTAGCTAGTGCTAACTACAATAACAAAAGAACCAGGCCAAAGAGCAGTTCATTGCCCAAAGAACTCATCAAATCTCTCGAGATCCATCCCAGAATACCGTGGTGGTTTCCGGCATCGGAGAGCAACCCCGGCAACACGTTGATGTTCTGATGAGAGCTCAAGAGCAACTCTCTTCCCTTCTCCATCAAATTACTCATCACTTCATCCACATGAATCTGAAAACCAAACCCTTCTTTGTTATCCGAGTTGGAGTATTTCAGGAGGCAGCCTATGTAGCTCTGCAGGTCGTGAACACAGGAAGGGTTCTGGACGCTGAAAAAATCCAGTAATAGCTCAACTCCGACATGGGCGTAGCACGAAAATCCCAAACTTGAAACCCTAAAATTCTCGTCGTTGAAGACGACCCCTGGCAGCTTCGTGATGGGGTCGTTCACGTTCGCGATTCTCAGCACTTTGACACCCAGCTCTTCGCACCGATTTTTGAAACCTAGGTTTCCGACTCGCGGCCCGCCGAACGAGAAAACAGTGACAGGTATTTCAGTTTTTTGTCCGCTAACAGCGTTACCTAGTTTGTTCAGTCCGAGCTCTGCCACGTCGTAGGCGAGTAAGAGAGCCAATGCA
Organism: Prosopis cineraria; assembly: GCF_029017545.1. NCBI lineage: Eukaryota > Viridiplantae > Streptophyta > Magnoliopsida > Fabales > Fabaceae > Prosopis > Prosopis cineraria. The sequence goes on from NW_026555335.1 coordinate 1,746,798, forward strand.
CTCCCCATGCTGTGACCCGCCACCGTCAGGCTAATGTTCTCGCCTTCGTATTTTTTGAGGAGCCTTGAAATCTCTGACAGTAGCTGTTCCCGGCAACTCGTAATGCCGAATTTCGAGGTCGACCCTTCGTCGGAGGTATAGAGAGAGAGAAACCCAGACTCTACCTTCACGTCGGGACGTGGATTATGCGGGTCGAGCTGAGCCGGAATCAGCGAGCTCATGAAGTTGGCGACCCATTCTTGGCCCGTGATGGTTCCCCGGAAAGTTATGACGATGTCGCGCCGGCCGAGTCGCCGCGTGGCCTCATCCGATGACACGGCGACGAAGCCGATCCAACGTCCGCAAGAGGAGAAATTCTGGATAGCGATGTCAGGAGTGGCGTAGATGTACTTGACGACTTCATAACCACAATCTCCCATTCCTACCTCATTTAACATCCGTTTCTTGCCATACTTACAGTTTAAGTAGCGTTTCGAGGCAGGGTCGAGATCGAAGGCCTTGTAACACGCCGTGACGAACTCTCCGTATCGGATAATTTCCCGGCGAAGAAGAGGGTGCAAAGGATCTAGGAGGTGCTCCCAGTTGTTGCACCCTTGAACTTCTCTCCAGAAGTCAGATAAAGTAAAAGTGTTAGTAGCGCGATCTGTATCAGAGGGCAAACCAGAAGGCGTGGAAAGAGTAGTATAATTAGTACCAGTTTGAACTATGGGCATTATTGTATCAGAAGAAGCTAGTTGAATTGAGCGCTCAGAAGGAGAAATCTGGGTTTTGGATCTGTTGGGCAGTAAAACTCGTCCAAAAGAATGGGACTTTGGAAGGTTTTTCAAGCTCTTTTTGAGTGTAATGCGATTTAAGGTCGGAGGTGACGGCAAAGCCATTTGGGGGAGGGGGAGATTGGGATTTTGCAGGCAAGCCAAGAGGCAGTAGAGTTATAAATCAAGTGTGGAAGAGAGAGAGAGAGAGGGAAAAGGCATGTTTGGCGAGTGGTTTGACCAAGATCTCCAAAAATTCCAACTCTACTTTTGATTATTTGGTCGGTTAGTGAGTTATCGGGTGTCGGGTCGGGTCGTTTTAGTTGCGGCTGGCCTGATGCTCAGAGATGATTATTCATTAATTGATTAATTCGTTACCACAAAAAAAAAAAAAAAAATCATGTGGTGGCCCATTACTTTATATAATCTATATTTATTCACTTTGACTTCAAACAAGCATTTATCTATTAACTGGTAAAAACAAACAAACAAACAAGCATTTATTCATTTTTCTTTTTCCTAATTAATTTCTACATGTTTGGAGTGAACAACCGGAAAAAATGGGCTAATGTGATTTGCATGTGTACGACCCTTGCTGAAAAATTGTGAATTGTCTCGCGTCTGAGATTTTATACGCTAGAAATGGAGAGCGATGAAGCGATACGATCGAGTCTAATATATAGATTTTTTATATAATATGTTTGGTTTTGACTTGTTAATTTTGATTCATTAATTTTTCTAGGTTTCACATCCACTTAAATAAACAAGCCATGCATGCAATGTTTGTCTTTAATATGCATACACGAGTATCAAAGTCAATCTTGCAATTCCATTCAACAATTTGTTATGAGGTGATTTTTCCAAAATAAATTAAAAATTAGCTAGTGTAAATTGTAATATGCATATTTTAATATAAGGTTAAAATAAAAGGTGTAATGATATGTATCTTTCTTTGTATTTTTTTTTTCGATCGATCTCTTAATCGAATAAGAATCTTGGTTTTATTCTGACTGGCTAATTAATGATACGCTCAGTAATGATATGTAACATGTATGTTAAGATCTTTTTATACAAGACAAGGACGTGATATTAATATGTTAAAATTAACAGATTGATACGTGTGATACGTACGACGCTTATTAGTACACTAAGGAATGCATGTCTTCTTTTTAAGTAAAATTTCTCATTCAAGGAAATCATATGTTCGCATCTCTTTTTTTTTTTTAATGATGTATGCTATAACAAATAATTAGTTAATAGAAAATATAAAAACACTAGCTAAAAGACCGTACTATTCATATAATAGAAAGAGGGTGACCGAAATTAATTATATAGATTCCATAATAGTCATCATAAAAAAATTAAATTTTTTTAAAAAAGCCAACTACAGTTAGGTTAAGTGAAAGATTTTTGGTGCTCTTATAATTAAAGCTTCATGTTACGTTCGGTGAATAAATAAATAATCATGTTGGAGAATTCTATCAATTTAACTAGATATAGTGTCAGATGCTATACATATTGCTGCTAAAATCAAACAATTTTAAAAGAAATATTTTAAAATTTGTCATCATTAAACTTATTTTTTCTCCAAAACTAATTATTATTGGTTATAAGCAGTAATAGAGGTAAGTAAAACTTAGTTAAATGTAAAACGATAATAATAAAAGACTAGGGTGGGCTCTACTGGTGCAAAAAGGTTGTGGGAAGAATGAATCTATTGCCATAAAGAATCAATTGTTGTCAACAACAGCCCACCCACTTGTCAGTTGTTTTGCAAGAACAATTGTATAAGAAAATTTAATGAAAATATTATTTCTTTGGGGCAACATTGTATTTGCTTATCATTTGAATTTATTTTTTATTGTAGGTATTTTGAATTTGACAGCTGTTAACACAGACATTATTGTATATAATTGAGGGATATACTAGAAAAATATAACGTATAGTCTTTGATTTTTTTTAAAAAAGTATTAATCAAGTCTTTAAACTTAATTTGACTCAGAATAGTTTGATTAATTTGTTGAATTAACGAATTACAGGAATTAAGTTGCTTTGAACTAACCGGTTTTAATTTAAAAAATTATAGGAATTGAGTTGTTTCAAATTAAAATTTAAAGATTAAATCAATAATAATTAATTAATGTATATAGACAAAAATTGTTTTTTAGAGATATTATACGTAATCAGTATCTCTTCCACGAATTATTTGAAAGCTAAGATCAGATACAACAGATTCTATTTCGAATCGTTGCTCTATAATTGGTTTCATCTTATTATTTCTTGATATTGTTATTATATGGAGCAATAAAAAACTATAAAGAACTTCTGAAGGTGAATTTTGTGGAAGCGCCGACAATTTATAGCGGCGTCCTTAAATTATTAGGAAATTGCGCACGAGCCCCACGGAGAGCGAGGTCTTATTATTTGTCTATTTGGCACTCGAGGGGCGACACGTGGCTTCTTTCAACGCGGCGAGTAGACGATGTTGCTGCAGCGAGGTGTCAACTTTTGACTGCCATGTCATTTCTTTTTATTTTTCCTTTTTCTTCTTTTTTTCCCCTCGTGTTCACATGGTTCGTTTTTTCTTTTTCTAATTACAAGATAATTAAATCTATCTACTATCCATATTCGGGATGGGAATTAGGAAGTTTCAGTTAATATCCTCACTTGATGTTTCGCTCGTTTGTTGATAATACACCAATGGGGAAAGACGCATGTGCAATTAATTTGAGCTTTGTAACTGTAGAATTATACATTTTCCACATCCACACATAACTAAAAATATTACTATTTTTATATATTTTTACACATTGCATGTGTGAGAACTGGAACTTTCAGTACCTAATATGACTTCGAATCAATTTTGGAGTAGATAGACCCCGAGGACCATCCACACACTCTAAATCATAACAAATATGGAAATTAAGAAAGCTATATATACGTACGTACATCAGAATTTTATTTTTTCTAACTTCTAATTCAGTGCTGACTCCGTGATTAAGTGTCTATCAAGATAACTAGACAATTAGACAAATTTCCTTGTAAACTCAAGGTAAAATTAACTAATTATTGTCGTGTTAATAATTCCGGAGACAATAATTGACAGTTATCAATATGAAGTAATGAATGAGCAGGGGAACTTAATTTACGAATATATTTGAGAATGACATGTTTGTTATTTTGCGTTTGGGTCTTTTCGTGTGAAGAAAACAAAAAACAAAAAGTCATTGCATGTGCGTGTCACAGTTTAGATTTTTTTTTTTTTTTTTGCATTTTAACAAGTATATATATCTACCCCAATGAAAAGTCAAAAAGTTAGTTTACATTTTGCCGGGCCATCAAATAACTCAGTTTTAATGTATGAGTCGTCACCAGAAAAATAAATTAAATTAAGAAACGCATAAAAATGATTAAGTATGGAAGGCCTTGGAAGTGCGAAATGGCTTATACGGCCTTGTGTCAATAGCTAGTATTGATAATAGGCATGCATATGCATGCATGGCTTTGTGTCATGTGCTGATGATGCTGACGACGATAACACAACATTGTATTAAAATTATTGTCAATGAACAAATTAAATAAGGCTGTATCCATTACTTGTCTTGCATGTATTTCCTTTGTGGCCTACAATTACGTACATATATATGCTATTTTAACCTTTTCCGCAAGCCTTGTCCCCCATAGCACGTACTAGCTACGGCCACTAAACTTGAACACGACCTTTGATTAGCCTCGCCAAACCTATCCATCGATATACTTACTAATTAATTATATGACGCGTTCACGTGATGTCAATTACATGCTATAATCTACGACCATTTCAGTCATAGTATTCTGATTGTTAGGGTTTTATATTAATCTGCCTCAGTGTTAGTCGGAACGTAACCAAACAACACGCTCAATTCAGAGATGGTGGACTACATGCATGTTTGGGTGAGAAAACTTTGACAAAAGTGAAGACTATTCATTCAAAAAATTGATCAACGTGACTGTGCGCGCACACACGCACGCACACAAAATTTTGCACTGGATCGCTCAATATGAATGGAAATTCACCATCGGAGTGGATTGATTTAATTATATGTATATGTTTAGGGTATGTGGATTAGGTGAACAGATCGAGTTAATTAAGAATTGGCATGGGCTTGGAAAATACAGGTGCATGCATGATGTTTCAATTGATCCATTGCAAATTGACATTGTTATTTCTCTCTGGTCAATATCTGCCACTTTCCTTCGTCTTCAACTTCCAAAGTCCAAACTCTCTTTTTATTATTGAATCTTGCTAAACAATAAAAAGTAGATTAAGTATATATCTCACTGACCAGCAAAAGGAGTTCAAATTTTGTTCTACATCAAACTCTCTTTTACTTTAAATCTCCTTTGACATATATAATATTCAAACAATCATATATCATTCCCGCCGCGAGATCGATCTCTACGTACAACTCATCAAGATCAGAATTCCAAGTTTCTTCCTGGAAGTCCAATAAGTTAACCACATGATGTTGATTAGTAACGCAATATTGTAAGTATGCATGCTTTGGCGGTATAGATGTATGATATACAGTCCCGCGTCGAGTGATTAGAGAATTAATAACAACTATATAAATATGTGGTGAGTTCTTCAGAAATAGCGAAAGTTATTTTAATGATGCAAGTGACAAGCTTTAGTTTGTGATTAACGTAAAAAATCTTCTCATGCATATATATCTACCTGATTAGTTAGTGACATTTTGACCTGCTTGGATTTTTCTTTACCTTGATGACGCAGACTAATGAAAAAAGAGAGGCAGGAAGGTGCATTTATCACTTTCAAAACAAATACAAGTTTGAATGTTAATCTAATATGCTTCTTCGATAACCCGAACCTAGCTGGTCAATTTTTCTTCCATGCAATACCAATCAGTCTCACAATAAAGTATATAAATATTCAAATTAAAAGTAAAAGGAAATGCAACACTAGTCAAAGCCTCCTCCAATGTCCGATATTGATCGAAGAAAGATTCGAGTATATATGATTGTCAAAATTTATTAATACGATGCCTCTGGTGTTCAATGATCAATCCAGGACTTGCTTGTGCTTATTCAAAATTTTGAGTAACGAGCTGCCCAATTAACGGATAATTGAATTGATTAGATTATTTGCGTTGAGAGATATGTATATGCATGGCATGTCGCATGATGTTTTTATTATTAATAATGGTCTCGCACCCAACACTGAGTGGGAGGGTTGGCACCTTTTTGCTTGCAAATTGCAAATTACTTCTCCACTTTCCCCCTGTCACTGTATATATATTCTTTTGAAATATGACACATAGTCCATGGAAATCAACTTTGTGAGTGCTGCACTATATATACCGAACCAATCAGAATCAGTTGAGGCAAGTATAGGAAGCTACATAGAAAGTATCGAAGACCAGAATCAAAAAAAGGGTCAAACTCAAAGCCATTAAGCCAAGGACTTATATAGCAGCCCCAGCAGATGGAATTCTAGTAGTTCTTTTTATCTGTAGGTGAATAATATCACTTCACTGATATTAAGTAAAGTATTCTTTCCAGGTTTAAATCGCCATGGCCTATATACAACATGCGTGCTTTGAATTCTTATTTAAAAATGCACAATGGAAATAGATCTTTATCTTGTATATTAGAGGCCATCTTATTCAGTGAATGATTGATCGTGTGACCTGGATATTGATTCATCATGAGATATTCGTCTTTTTGTCAGATTCAACTACAGTTGATTCTTCCCCGAGTTTAATTGATTAATATCAATTTCCTCTCTTCTTTTTCAAAGATGGAAAATCAAAACTACCTTGAACTTCGATAGACGAAAAAGTGTGAACCTTGAAATTTCAGAATCCGAGAAAGGATGCTAATTACGGTGAAGTTTTTGCTTGCTAAGCGAGCGCCATTTTCTCTCTTAAATAAGCTCTTGATCTCCGACGGTATCGTATATTACTGCCCATACATGAAAGAAAAATATATTAGTATGTCTAGCTTGTGCTTTCTAAATGTAGATATCCTAGAGATCACCATCTGAAAATTATAAACTAATCAACCCATCCGGTATAAATTAAACTTCGTGTTGATACAAACTATATTTAATTACTGCCCAGAACAGTATTTTACTTTTAATTGCACAGGAGTTAACAAGTATATTGTGTGTAGCATTAACCATGCTATCATAACTGATAACATGTTTGTTAAACCGTAATTATTGATAAACATATTGAATTTAACTATATAAATATGAAATTGCTTAAAGGTGTTCAAAACCAATCCAGATAATCACATCAAACCAAATCGATCAAAACTGATTATAAATGAGATTTAATTTGGTTTTCTTTTAACAAAATTGATTAGTTCAGTTTAGTTTAAATTTTTGCTTTTGAAAACTTAAATCAAATCGAATCAAGTCTTATTATATTTTTATAAATTTGTCAAAGCTTTTTTTTCCTTTTTCAAGTTTAGTTATTTGTAAGTCATTAATAAAAATAAGTTACAATTACCTAAATTTTATTTATAATTGTTTAAGATGATTTTTTTAATTTTAGAATCAAGTTTTTTAAAGATAATACATTAATTTTTAATAGTTGAATGTGATAATTAATTGTTAAAAATTATTATTTATGCTTAAGAGATTTTTTCATTACAAATAATAATTAATAGTTAAGAATTATCAATGAACATAAATATATATTGATGATTATGAAGAATATCTCATAAATAATGTTTAAATTAAACTTGATCAAAACCTAAATCAAATTGAATAGAAGAAAAAATGAAATAGGTCTCAAACTATAGTAAATTGATTGGTTTGATTTTGATTTAATTTTTTTTCTTAAATTTAAATTAAATTAAATTTGTGAATACCCTTAAAATTGCTGCAACTATCTGCCACAATGGTGGCATAAAAAAATAAAAAAAAAATAAAAGAATACTTTTTACATTTTTCAATAGCCAGATTTATATAGCCCAGAGCTTCAAATGGGCCGAAACAATCATTTAAGGAGAAGCCTTCTACAAATCTTTAAAAAAAAATCAGAGAGAGAGAGAGAGAGAATCTTTCAATGTCACAGACAAAATCGGTATTGTTCAAAAAAAAAAAAAAAGAAAAGAAAGGCTCTAATCGGTATTTTTATTTTTATATTTGACTGAACCGGTATTTTCAATTGAAATACTAAATGTTCTGCGCGTTTCAGGCGTTAACAAGATTATCCGAGTTTAAATTTCCAAAAAATTCATGAAACATATATGCATGATTAGCGATTTGGATTGACGTGGTAAAAGTTGATGATCGTTGTAGGGTAATTTTCTTATAAGTGGGTGTGTGCGTGTGTTTGGATAATGGTTTGCTTGATATTGAACGGACATTCTCAGGTATATATTCCCTGTCCAGCCTATAATGTAAAACCAGCAAGATGTGATATTGTACATATTTTGATGTTGGTCTAAATTTGTGCTCTCAGTTATGTCTTGTCTCATGGCTTATTTGAACAGGTTGTTTTCGAATCCGATGGCAAGTTACCGGTGTGGAAACGGCAAATTTGGTTCGAGACTGTCCTGACACATGACCTGTTTCACTCTCATTGCCAACATCCAAGGCATGCGGTCGGATAATAATCCTAGGTCCCTAGGACTGTGAATTTAGCTACTAATTGGGTAGCAAAATGTTGTTACAAGGGGGTGTGTCCTTCTGATTGGGATCTTAATCCCCCTCCCTCTTTTGTTAGTTTATTGGGGTTCGATGCCTCTCATACACTTTGCTTTAGTCAATGATATCTTCTCTGGCAAAAAATAAAAAAGTCCAAATGTGGGCGTGGGAACGTGCTTGTTGTGTTGGAAAATACACGACAAAATTAATTATTTAATCTTTATAATTTTAATTTAATTTTTAATTTATAACTTGTTATAATTTAATTATCAAAATTTTAACTCAGTTATAATTTAATTTTTAAATTTTAACTCTTATAATTTAATATTTATAATTTCTATCACTTAAATATTAATCAAATATATAACAAGTAAAATGATAGAGATGTCTTGTCCAGCGTTGTAAAATTTTTTTCCTCTGTCATTTGCTCCATTTTTTATAATTAATCAAATATATAAGTTAAATAATATATTTTATAATATATTTTATTTCTTACAAGTTCAATAATATTATATACAATTTTATTAATAATTTAATTTTAAAAAATAATATCTTTTATAATAATTTATATAGTTAAAATTAATTTTGACTAAATCATTTAAATATCTTCAATTCTATTAAAATTAATTTTTAAAAAAATATTCAAACAGATTGTGTTATAATATTATTAAAATTAATTATATTAATTAAATATTTTTATAATTAATTATATTTAATTAAAATTTAAACGAGCCTTAAAATACAATTGGTTTAAAATCACAAGAATTAAATTATTAATTTTCCCTTTTTCCCCTGGAAGGTAAATTAAGCGAGAAGCGTCCTCTTCAACCGTTGTCGTTTCTGCGACAAAGTTTGTCGTTTTTTGGTTCGTTGTGTTTTTTGGTCGGAAGATAATGAGCTCTTGGAATACATACTGTTGACTTTTGTTGACGCATTATGACCTGGCACACTAACTTTTCAGTGACCATGCTCCTAAATCGTGATATAATCTAAATCCCAGACCTTAATCTCTTCTTAATTTCATGGTTATATCGTGTTCTTAAGATAGGTCATAAATTGAGGCTCGCTGGCTCACGCATGGCTTTCTCCGAACATACCCGCGTACTTCCCGGCCTCCCAGTCCCTAATCAGAGTAACAAATCTCTGTTTCTCAGTGTGAATAATCCAGATATAACAAATCATAATTGTAGATACAAATTATTATAAGCCAGAAGATGATCAGATCAAGTCAATTCCGTTTTCCTAGTTGTTTGTTGATGTGAAACCATGCATTTAAAGAAATTTGAACTCGCCTTAACAGACATGATCTCTCATTTGTTATGAAATTTGAACTCCCAAAAAAGCCAAAATCAAACGAAACTCGTGTTGAGCAACACTCCGGTGTGAAATCTAAGTCTATGGTACTGTTTGACCCAGTCTAAATACTACTCTATTTTTATTTATAAGAAAACTTATATTTTTTACTTTTTTTTTATATAAACAAAGTTAAATATTTTAATAAACATTTATTACATATTTTTTAAATCACTTTTTATAATTTATACTAACCAGAAATAATTAATGTATACTTATGTTGATTAATATAGGGCATTTTAATCTAATTTTTTAATTTTCAGATATAATTATTATAGTTAATTAATTTTTTTAAACTGTGTGATATTTTTTTTTTATATATAAAAATAGAGGGAGTATATGACTACATGCAGTACTTGCTCGACGTGCGAAATGTAAGGCTTAATAACTAATTCATAGAAATCAAGAAAAATAGTTAACAGTTAAAATATTTATTTATAAAAACAATGCGTGCTAATTTTCTCAAAACACATCCTTTAATAATTTAGATCGAGAACTATCCTTGTGGAAGAAAACCCCTCTTAATATAGTTTAAAAAGTTATAAATCTGAGGAACAAATTAATAGATTGAAGAAATCAAACTCGATCCTCAGCCTGCTTCTATGCATACGTGTGTGTGTGTTTAAAATATGACGGAGTGTATTTTTAAAAACATCTAGTGTAATTGCGTTATTGCAACGCTTTCCTTTTGTTTTGTTTTGTTTTTATATTTCGTTGTCCTATATCCTAAAAAGCTTAGGTATATTAATATCCCATCCAAATTAATTTAAACCCTAATGTGAGTTTATTATTATCAATGACGGCTCATGAGTATATTAAAAATATCTTTGAGTTTAACATGTTTATTTAATATGTGATCACATATTTTATAATTCAAATTCAATATCTCATAATAAGCTAATTTAATTTTTTTAACTAGTTAAATCAAGCACTCTTCAATGTTGTATCAATTTTCTTTATCATGTAAATTAGGTCTTTTTCACACATGTTTAAATTGCAACCTCTCTCTCAAATATATATATATATATATATATATCTAGTGAGCTACCTCAAGAGGCTTCGTATATTTTTACTCGTTACTTTTTTCTTGATAACATTAACTCATTATTTTATCCGTACATGTATGTATGAGTATAGTAATTTGGGCTTATGAGGAATTTTTGTATAAAGTATAAACGAAGGGTAGTTTCATACTGAAATGCACGGAGTTATTCCACCAGCCTAACCATGGAGTGATGTGAGCAAGGTCTAAGGAAAAAGCACATGAAGCCTGAAGGGAACTTAATTCTGTGCATACGTCAAACACTCTGCCACGTCTTTTTATTTTCACACTCTTAACTTTCCTATCACACCAAACAGGCGGTGGACATTTTGTTATTGCGATTATATCCTCTAATTTTCTATTTATTATTTTGAAGAAATTAGTTTTCAGCCAGAAAATTTATATTTTCAGGTGATTCAAATGATGTTAAACTTTAATGAACCGACCAGAACCAGCCTCGGTAGATGAAGCGAGGCCCACGTGGTCCAAATCATGTTCTCACGTGGAAAACCCGACTTTCTGCTCATTTTTGTTTTTGTCAGTCATCTGACTTTGAGCCGCCCTATCGAAATATTATTAAACAAGTCATCAATGACGAGGCAAACATCTGTTAAAATGTAAAAGAAGTACGACAATTAAAAATTAAAAAATAAATTATAAATATATAAATTTAAAAAATAATTAATAAAAAAGTTTAAGTTATTTTAATAAAATATGTCATCCTTAAACATATTTGTTATAAAAAATATAATACAATATTATATACCATTTAATTGGGGATGAAAAAACAAGAGAGAGAGAGAATGAATGAAAGATAAAAAACAAATAGTAAGAGATTAAAAAAGAAAAAAATATAATATGGTATCATGAACCATTTAATTAAGGACAAAAAAAAACAAAGAGAGAGAGGGAAAAAAGAATGAATGAAAGATAAAAAAAACAAATAGCAAGGTATTAAAAAAAAAGAAGAAGAAAGGGATTGAATATACTTGAGACTTATGAGATTAAAAAATTACAACCAAAAGCAAGAAAAAGAAGAAAATAAAAAAACCGAAGAAAAAAGTAATAGATGGAATATTAAAATATAAAAGAGATTTTATATTTAAAGATTAAAAAATGGATCATAAACATACAAGTTTAAGAAGTATCAAACTAAAAAAGCTTAAGCTATTTTGATAAAATATATTATTCTTAAACATACTTAATATAATAAATCTAATAACATTCATCCAAGTTTTTATGCTCCCACCATGATGGCAGCCTACTTGTCTCTAGTGATTTTATTGATTTACTCTCTCTATTTTTATTTATGAAAAAAAAATTGTATCATACAGTTTAAAAATATTGATTAACTATATTAATTGTATTTGTAAATAAAAAAATTAAACTACAATACCCTTCATTAATTGTGTTAATCAGGTCTTCATTAATTATTTTTTATGATCATACATGACAAAATTATGAGGGATAATTTAAAAAGCTTGTAATAAATACTTATTGAAAAATATAATTTTATTTATATAAAAAATAAGTTAAAAGTATTACTTTTTCTTAAAAATAAAAATAGAGAGAGTATGTGTCTATATCTCGGCTGTGTTGTTCCTTTTCTTTTCCCCGCTTTGCTAACTCAGCCGTGTAATTCTTTGTGTGTGGTGCTGCAGAGATCAGTTTTTCCCTCCGCAGAACATTTCGAGTATTACATGAAACTAGAGTTTAAACTCTTGCATTGTATTAATGTTTAAAATCGGACAATATCAATTAAAAAAAGAGTTTAAGAGGAAAAAAATGAATAGAGGAATAATTTGATTTTGGAATTAATGAGAGAAAGGACACATCTTGAAAGAGAGCTAATGAATGACTTAATTTTCTCTCCATGAAATTTAATAAATAGTAGATAGATCAAATTACATTAGATAAATAGATTTAGAAGTTAGAACTTATTATTTAGGGTAAAGGAATAAATTGACATCTAAACTAGATCCAAGAGAGTCTCAAATTGGCCCCAAGCTCGTTTTCAATATAACATTACCTTTTAACTTTTAAAAACAATACAATTTAACTTTTATTATTAATAAAAGTTAATTTTAATAATTAATTAATAAAAGTGATAGAAAATAATTCTAAAATTACAGAAAAGGATCAATAATTTTTTTGATCATTTTCAATAATTTTTGGGTTATTGTCTGTAAATTTTGAGTCATTGGCCATACCTTTTTGTCTTTTTTATATTTTTTGAGATTATTTTTTAATCAACTGATAATTAAAATTAATTTTTATTAACAGTAAAGGTTAAATTATATCATTTTTAAAGTTAAAGGAGAATGTTATATAAAAAATAAATTTAAAATTTACTTTAGGGGTTTCTTCTACTTCGTTGTTTATACGTAGTTCATAAAATAAAAGATTATATTATATAAGGGCACAATAAGATGGAAGTCAAGTGGTGGGCAATGGGCCCCCGTCTTGTTCGGCCCAAAACCACGCGGGAACCTGCCAACAGCAATGCACTGGTGACAGGTTTAGTCATGGAGAGACAAGTAAATGACAAGAAGATAAGGATGTTGATGAGAACAAGTCTTGAGATTTTCATTTTGCAGCCAACAAATAAAATCCAGTGCCTGTTCAATTCCAGTTCCAATGTTTTTATCTTTTATGCTTAGCCATGGAAGCAGTAGAATAGGTACAGGTCCAACTAGTTTGTTGTAAAGTTCACTGATTGAATTAGTTAAATGAACCGACCTGTCATAATTTGGTTATACTTCATTCAGTTCGATTTGGTTTAAAATCCAGTCAATCAGTTTTAAGTAACTCAGTTGAACATTCAGATTGGATTTTTGGTGCATTTGGATTGTGAATGAATAAGCGAGGCTTTCTTGGCTCAAAATTAAAAACATCAGAAAATGCCAAATGAAACCACAGGACCCGAGCATGTAAAGTGATGCAACAAGTAACAACACGTCAGTCAATTCTTTATCCTCCAAAAAAAAAAAAAAACAGTGCTTAAAAAGTCAGCATTTTATAACGGAATAAATATTTTAAAAAAATTTAGATACTTGACCTCATATATTAAATATATTTTTTTAATCAAATCAAAACAAATAAATTTAAATGTATCGATAACATTAATAACAAGAACTAGCAATGTATAAAAAACTCATATATCTTAATTTAATTATAAACAAGTATCATAAATATATAAGTGCCTATTTTGGTTCTATTCCCAAAAACTGTTTTCTATTTTTAAAAACTAAAAGTAAAAAAATAAAAATCTTGCTTGAATAAATGTTTTGAATTGAATAATTTTCAAAACTATTCTCGTTTTTTATTTTTAAAAATAAAAAAATAAATATTTTAAAGTGGTTTTCATTTTATTTTTTTATTTTCAAAACACATTACATTTGATTATTGTAAAATATAGTTAGTTTGGTTAATTTTTATTATAAACCATCACAATTAATCACTTTTAACTCTTACTATTGACCTATTTTTTAACTTTAATTTTTTTTTGAATTAACATAATTAGACATATTTTTATTTTGTTTTGTTTTAATTTTTTTTTTAAAAAATACAAAATGAAAATAGAAATCAAACAAACCTTAAGTATTTTGTTTTTGAGAAGTTGTAAAAACCTCAAACATTGGACTAATACTTTTTATTTTTGAAAAATAGTTTGCATTGCCTTACAAATAGAATGAATTGATGATTAATTACTTCTTTTTAATTTGACACATGATTAAAAAAATGATGTTTCATTTTAAATTTTAATCAATATTCCTCGTTTTGGGAAGAGTATCGAGTGTAGAAATTTGTGAATGCAAATTGGATTGTAGAAAGATGCAATCCCATATAATGCAGATGAGCTAATTTAGCAATACATAAGAAACATGCATTGCAAAGGGAAAGAGGCAGAACCAGAGAGCATTAAGCAGCATGTGGAACTGATAACATGGGAGAAACTAAGGAAAGGCTAGCATAAGTTGAATATAGATAGAACACATAGCAATGATGGCAGAAAAGGATGTGGAGGAGTTATTAGAGGAGACGAGGGTAAGTGGAGACGAGGATTTTCTTTTTTTTTTTCCTTAGCATCTATAAGGCCAAGGGTGCTGAAGTGTGGGCAGTTATACATGGACTTCATTGTTGTTGGGAGCCAAGACTCAGAGAGGTTATAGTGGAGAGTGATGCTGCTAAGGTGGTGAAAGCTCTCAATTGTAATCAATATACAAAAGGATGTTACCTCCTGACGCTGAATCTGAAACATACTCATGAGCTGAGTATGGCAATTGGAAATTCAACATGTGTACAGAGAGGGAAATCAAAAGTGTTGATGCAGTGACAAAATTGAGTCTGAATCAAAAAGAAACAAGCATGAGATGGGAACAACCTCTTCACGATATTACAGAATTCATTAGAGCTAATGCGGTTGAAATGGGTGTAGCTCATAGGATTAATGCTCTGTAATTTTATTTAAAAGTTGTTTGAATAATTCTCAAAAGTACAATCAAACCAAATATAAGATGTGTTTTTATCAAATCCAATAAATAATTGAATCTTTTAAATAAACTTTTGTTAGATATAAATTAAAAATCAAACACACATTTAGACTTTTCCTTGGCTTAAGCCCCATTTATAAAAAAAAAAAAAGAAACAATCCATCTAACAAATGGGAAAGGCATCAAATAGAAGAGATTGGAAATGAACTATTGCTATGTGGTTAGAATTTTATGGTGAATGAGATGGTATGCGCCTAGAATGAGAATTTAGTTTTATATATATATATATATTTTATTTTTTGGGGCAAAAGAGAAGTTAGTTAGATTAGACTCAGACTTTAATCTGATATTCTCTGGCAAAAAAGACTTTAATATGATTTTTTTATGATTTTATCGGTGACAAGAGGGTCGAATTAATCGCTAACCGAAGCCATTTAGGGACTAATGACAATGGAATCTGCAATTCGACAATGCACGAAACTCTACAGGCAATCTGGCAATGTATCCTGATGCTCGCGTATCCCCGAAACAACGCACATAATTACTAACCCAGTCTCCTCCTTCCTCCGCCCAATCCCAATCGCCCCAGTGCACTGCTTCATCGCAGTGACAATGTGGGTCTCCAGGCTGACGAAATTTAGACGTACCGCTATTTTCACGGCCGTTTCCAATTTGTTGGTCATTTTCCTTGGTGGGTTTCTCATTATCGAGGCCTACCCGCACTGCGACCGCCAATATGTGCTCCCATTCGTGCTTGTATCTGTTGCCGCGCTTATGAGAATTGGGGTCATGATCCAAACTGGAATTTCTCAAGAAATCACTGCCAAGTGCATCCTTAAGTGTCCATCCGACGGCACCGTTGTTGCTGATCCAGTAGTTCGCCTGGAGAGACGGGTAATCAAGCAAGTTGCTCATCTTATTTCAGTCTTTCTGGATGTTAGACAAGGAAGTTCCATGTGTATCTTGTTATTTCAATCTTGTCCGTGTATCTCAATGGTGTACCTAAGCTAAATAGAATGGATGACAAGCATTGCGATTTTGATTGATTTTAACGTCATTTTCAGAATTCAATTTGTTGTCACAAAGGAAGCAAATATTTAACAAAATATTCACATAAATGCCAGAAAATCGTTAGCTCCGAATCTTCGGTGCCCTAGGTTCTAATCTAAAGTGCTACAAGAGGCAGACATTGTCTTACTTTAGGCTCTATGGTTATTTTCTTTAGCTGCATTTTAGTCGTCTCAAGCCAATCCAGAATAAGAATATAATCTATTACTCCCTCCAAGACGACTTTTAGAAGGTTAGTTCCTATTTATAAAATGTTTTACACAATTTAGGCAGTAATTTCCTAATCGGGACACCTTTTTTCTTGACAAGCGCAATTTGAAACTTAATGCTCTTTCTTTAGTCAAGCCATCTGTTTGGATAACGTACTCAATAGAGTCAATACTAATGACATGTTGCAGGTTTATTGGCTGAAAGCAATACTTTCTGGGGCTTAATGTTTGTTGGGCCTAATGTTTGATTTTTGTGTTTTTAATTTTTAATTAGCACCATGTCTATTGTTACATTGTTCAATGGCTGTCGTTTGATGCAATATGTTGTATGAAGTCCTTGAGATCAAGGAGTGTGCCCTTTGACCATGGAACAATTTCTCCTGGACATGTGCTATGGTAGTCTTAAAATGCCACAGGAGACCATAACTGTAATTAGTCTATAGCATGAGCAGGTTCAGTGGCACATTACAAGATACTGTGCAGCTGGCAGTTCTTTTCTTATCACGTAGCTTTCATTTTCTTTTTTTTTGGGCCAGAATGTCACCTAGCTTTCTTATGTTGATTATCTTGTTCCTTCCCATGGTTGGATTATGTCCATCATCTTTCATTTCAATCACATTATTTTGAAGTTATATGTGAAAACTTGATTATTATGATTCCTAGACCATTTGATTTGTATAATTGTGTGAATTAACATATATATTTTATAATTTGCAAGAAATAGATAAGGTATAAGAAATGGCTGTGGTGGAGTCGACTATCATTGGTCGTTTTAGTGCTGCAAGTTGTGTGTGCAACATACCTTATATTAAAGACAACTGAATATTTCTCAAAAGATAGAACATCAAGTGGTTGTGTTTTAGGTAAGATGAGTTCTCGCATGCTTCTTTGTCTTTATGCTTTCAACTAATGCTGTGGTTCTCCATAAACATCAAACATTTGTTGTTTGGATAGCGTATGCGTGTGTACATATATTTGCATGAGTTCTTGTGTCTTTGTGTAATAATGCTTTCATCAAGAAAGTTTACCTCTTTCATCTGATAATGGCCTAGAAAACAAAAAACCATCTTGCTGTTGGACCAAATTGATTATAGAAACTGTCACATGAGCTATCTGATTAGCACTACCTGACTTGATTATCATTTAACCTATGATCAAAATGAATAAATTCCTAAAATTATGATCGTTGATATTTCAGTGATCATGATTACTCATACCTAAATATTGGTGAAGTTATGAACAATTTTCCCTCTCAAAGTCCATCTGCTATTAGTTTTTCACTTCTACAAGTGAAAAATGTCAGGATGCTAAGTGGTTAAGGAAACAGCAAATGAAATTTCATTATATACTAGTCACGGTCAAGGAGCTCAAATACTTTCAAAGGAGAAAATTCCTAAAATATGCTTCTTCCATCCCTATTTATAAGTCTCAAATTTTAGATTTCTTGTCCCTAAATACGAGTTTCAATTTGGAATTGTAGGTGTCATTAATGAGTTTTTCCTAAAATACCCTTATAGAGAATTAAAATTACTTTAGAATGTACTTTCTAAGGAGGCATTTAATTGAGGGCATATTTGGAAACAAAAAGCTACTTTTTATACATCACTTAGGTTTTAGAGTTGCCTAAAAAAATTGAGACCTATATTTAGGATGAAGGAAGTATATTGTAAAGGGAAGGGATCATGAATGGATGGAGAAAGAAATAGGTGACATGACCGTATGGTTCAACTAGGTTAGATATTGAATAGGAAGATTCATAGAGGCGAGGGATCTTTTGAAGTCAAGTTACGTAAATGCTATTTTGTGTTTGATGCTTGAGTACCAATGGGAACTTTTTTTTTCTTTTTTTCTTTAAATAAACTATGCTGAAGTTGTTCAATAGAATTCAGTATCTGATTATCAGAGAAAGATCCTTGGGATGATTTCTTCATTGAGAAAGGGAGCCCAAGATATATATGTATGTATATATATATATATATGTCTTGCTCTTTGCTTATAAATTTGTTATCCTTACAGTTTCAGAGGTTAATTATAACCTAGTTTTGAAAATTTGTGGATGGGTTGTTGATAATTATGTGATGCATTACAGCTGTGACACTGGGTCAGATGCTCTCAGCAACCTGATGGAATGCTCTGAGAAAGAATGTTTCTTCTTCATGTCTGATTACTGTTTGATACACTTTGTATCATCATTATATTTTTCATCTCAACAATTTTGCACTCTGCAACTTATTTTAGTTTTTCAAAATCCTTTGTGGATGATCTTAGTTTTGACTGTAGAAATCATCCCAAATTTTACTACTTATGGCCACCTTTTTGACTTCTACAAGATTTCTCTAAACTTTACTTTTTCTCCTAACTGATTAGAAGTTTAAACTGAAAACTACACAGTTCCAGTTCTGATATCAAGACTGCCATTTAATGCGACTACAATATTGCTTTGTTTATCTCCATACAAAGAGTTAGGCCAATTTACAATCAGTTTTTAGGTTTGATGATTCTTCAGATAACACCCTATTTTCAAAGTTTAATAGTTTATGCAATGTTTGGATTACTGAAGAATGTGCCAAAATTAGTTTTGGGCCCTTTCTAATAGAGAAATGAGTGTCTACTCGACCTTATAAGAGCTGATGATGTTAGCAGACCAGATTGGGTTCTTAATTGAAAACACGCATTTGAATTCTTAGTTACCATATGTGCTCCTAATGAGAAAAAAAAAAGGCTAGTCAACTAGGAAAAAGTACTGTTTTACTTTTATGACTATATTTTCATGCTTTGCTTTAGAGTCTGGCGATGTACTTAACTGCTATTACTAGCATACATATCTGAGAATTTTACAGTTATATCTGCCATTATTGTAATGCAGAATTGGACTCAAAATCAAGCTGGTTGAAGCAGAAGTTACTGGCTTTATTCATGATTACGATATGTTTTGTTGCCCTAGTGCAGTGCTTTGCTGGGTCTGATGTTCTTAAATGGAGATCTTTCTATGAAACCCATGATAATGCTTGGAAGCACCACTATATGGAGGTGTTTGATCATGGCCTACGGGAAACTTTGTGCTGTCTAGGCCGATTCAGATACATGTATGCTCCTCTGAGGTTTGATTTTCCCAATACATACATACATACATATATTTTTTTATATGTTGACTCTGATCTCTAGTTTTCTACCCAATTCTCTAGGAGTACAATGGAAGAAGATGAAGTCTATTCAGTTGCACAGTTATTGGGTGATCTTGTTGCATATCGTGCATCTGGCACTGGGCATTTGGAGCTTTTGGCAGGTGTAAAAGACTTTTCTCTGTAACATTGTGTTCTCTGGTTGATTTTTCTACACTACCATAGAAATTTCCTGAAAGAATCAATGTGCTGGACACAAAAGAGACAACTAAAAACTGTCCTTATGCATATAAAATCTAGGGAAACAGATTTCCCCCTTTTATATCTAAGATTTCCTCATCAGCCAAAGACACCAAAGGATGATACAGTTTCCTCTTTTCCATAAAGCTTAAAAAGCTTTGAAATTTATTATAATGAAATGTTTGAAGCAATGCATTTTCTTAGGCATTTGTACCATAGCGTTAGTCTTAATCCTTCCAATTATAGCTCATTAAATGAAAGATTTTATAATTTTATGTGAAGGTTCTTTTTCACTTTTTTTTTTCTTTTTATATGAAAGTTCTTTTTCACTTTAACCAAGAGATAACATGACTAGTTGTATGGCCAGTGTATGTTGGTTTGAGGTGTTAGTAACTTGGTGCTCTAGTCTTCACTCTTCAGGCGGTTCCTTTGGAAGTTGAATATCTTTGACACAGGCAATTAAGTGTGAGTATTTTGTCGAACAAAAAGTTGGAGTATAAATGTTGTTTGGGCAAAGCTTGTTACAGGCAATGTGTAGTGTTTCTTGATTCAATAATTCCCAAAGTAATTGTTTTAGCCATTTAAATTTGTACATTGCTACTGATAATCAACTTTGACAATTGACCTAGCACCATCATCCTGCTTCTTACTCTTCCAAGATGTCGTGTTACCTTAAATGTTAATGGAGTATCTAGAAGTAGAATGCCTACTAAGGGAGATTTAATCTAATTGGCTTCAGCTTAACAAACTACTTGATTGTGGCGTCTTTTAGAAAAGTCAGGTAGTTCTGTAATTATCAGACTATACTAATTACAAAATCAATGTTGGGTCAAATTATGATAATGTAGTTTATCTTCCCTGCTAATAATCAATATCTACCGTGATATTGAAAGGGCTCCTCCTGGGTTCTCTTTTACATCAATGTCTGTTATGTAAATATAAATGGGAAAAAACTTGTTAGTTACTGTTTGTTAGGATCTAAAATGATTTAGTGAGACTTAATGTTAGTTATAGCAGCTAGATAAGCTCATTAAGAATGCCTATAAATAAAGGGATGTACCTTGTATTTCAGATGATTTTTAACTCCTAATAGAATTGCACTATTCAGTTCATTGCTCTTTGTTTCCCTTATCTCTCTCTGTCTCTGTTCTGTTTCTTTGTTTCTTCCCTTTCTTCCCCCCATCCAAATACCATAACAACGTCAGAGAGATGGAGAGGCTGCATGCTGATAAATGTATTGGTATATGTAATTCTCTTTTATATATATCATAGTCATACCCCAGTAGCCACTGATTGCTTTTCACCTTTAAATGAACTCCTGAAAATTACATCATTTCCATTTATCTCATATTCTCATTGTCTGCTACTGCACTCCAGTGGTCAAGACCATGCTCTTGCTTCCAAATACATGTCCCTGGTAGAATTGATCTAGTTGAGAGATTTAAATATTGCCGGATGTGTAATCCAAATAACATTTCACGTGTTACCATTTTGCCAATTTCACTTCAGCTTCATGTTACCATTGTGTTGTATGACATGGATGTTTCTCCAGGTTTAGTTTTACTTCAAAGAGATAGAGAACCTTCAGAGTCATTTGGTGAGTGCATGGAACCGCCAGAAATGCATATTCGGGAGGCTGCAGCTCTCCATAAATTTGCTGAAGCTGCCTACACAGTACTGAGAGCAAAATACTTCTTGCAACTTGCATTTGCTGCTTATTAACTTAAATGGGCAAAAAAGCAAAAATACCCAAGAAGTTGTCACCTAGGAGTATCCAGTAGGTTAAAGTGAGGAAAAGTGTATGAGTACTCATGAAATTGTTTTTTAAGTGCACATGTGACCGTACCGACTTGAATTTTAACGGTTTGGTCACAGATGCACTGGAAAAAATAACTTCATGGGTATTTGTACACTTTTTCTCACTTTAAATTACTGAATGTTCCTAGCTGACAACTTCTTAGATATTTTTGCACTTTTGTCCAACTTAAATTGAGAATTTATCTGATGATATGATGCAGGGTCCATTGCTTGATGTTGGGCGAAATCCTTTCATATTTCCTTGTGCATGGCTCTACAGACAAGGAGTTTTGTGCCCATGGACACGCAGCAGGTGGTTTATTTTTTTGAACCTGAAGTTGGTGGGATCTTGTTGGATACCCTATTTTATGGGCATTTATCACTCAATGCTTATTAACTTCAAACATTAGAATGCTTGGGTTATTGGATGATAGTTGAACCCTAGCTTCAGTGTGATTAGGTATTTCCTCTTTTGAACATAGCAAATGATCTCAGACTTCAAAAGAATTATTAAATAATTAGATATTTTTGTGCAATGCTTGAGAATGATAACAAGTTAAAAAAAGATGGTAATGCATGATCACATGAAAATTTTCTCGATGGTTATATTCATTTCTTTAATGGTTAGATTTTATTGAAATGTGTGGAGAAAGATTGAAGGAATATAAAAAGAAAAGATTGCATTGAGCCCAAGAAATAATTTTGTGAGAGGACTTGTACAATTCGCAGCATGTGAGTAGTGTGGCTCTCTATAGAGCCCTGAATATCATAATTGAAAGAATAATATTTTAAAAGATAACGGATATCCTATTCTAAAATAATTTAAAGAAAACAAACTTTAAACTAAATTAACTACTGAAACAATGACGTAATTGTAGCCATATTCCCCATCAGCAATAGACCAGCAAAGTATATTTTCAAATTCATGTTAAAAAGCTCATAAATGTTTAAATTTAAAATCATTTGAAAACTTTGTACCAAAAAGAAAAATCATATGAAAACTAGTGCATATTACTTATTTGTCCATCCAGTAGCCTGAATGATAAACTCCATTAATTGGTTAGATTTTGTGTTTAGGCCATGCATACTTACTCATTCACACTGACATTTCCTACTCTGTCATCTTATGTCTCGTCTGCATTCTTTTCAAATATGCATAGATGCATAAAACTTGATTTCTTTTTGCCTCTTTTGCCTCTGCATCATTATGATATCACTTTCTTTAGACGACCTGTATTAGTTGGTGATAACTGGTGGCGAGGTCATGCAGCGGCCTTTCTGAAGTATGTCAATTTACCCCCTGAAGTGCTCAGACATGGACGTATCAACCAGGTGAGATTATTCAATTAATCACTAATCTGCTCTGAGTGAGATGTTTTGATGTTAGGATTTAGGTGACAGAGACTCACCTTTAGCAATGTATGGATTAGTTTTGTAGGAGACGTTTAAGAAATGAAAATGTGTTTAAAGGATGCTTATAAAAATATATCCAAACTTGGAAAACATTTTGTTCAAGGCTGCTCTTGCCTGATGGCCTTTGGGGTTTCTTGGTTTATTTTATATTCACAATCCCAATACTCATGTAAATGAGTTATAGTGGTTCTTGTAAAGGTAATGGTGCTCAACTGTAAATGCAGTAAAAGCAGGAACCAAATGTATGATTGGGCGTTAAGTGTCTAAAGTCAATGTTATATTACAGTCATAGAGCCTTGTTATAATATATTTTGTTCTCCTTGACTTTTCTCAGTGAAGTGAATCAAATTGACTTCCTGCACTCTGGTTATTGTTGATTAAGCAGGTCGTTTGTTTCTTTTTTGGAACCCAAATTTTAGGTTTAGTTTTAAATGCAGGAAACCAGACCTACTCAACTTGAGATGCACAAATATCTTCATTCCTCTGGGTATAATATTGTGATTATGGAATAGGGCTTAAGTGACATTATGCTAAATTTGTTTATCCGTTACACATACCAGGTCAAATGTCAAGCTGCATACTTTGTTGTGGTTCTACAAAGTCTAAGATGTGTAGTGATTACTATTCGTGGAACTGAGACCCCTGAGGACCTAATAACTGATGGATTATGCAAGGAATGCACCCTCTCTGCAGATGATTTGGCTGGTCTAATAAAGTATTTTCCTTTCTTCCTTTTTCTCACTATCTGCATTTATACGTTTGCTAATGCAGAACTATAATGTGCAAGAGAAAATTCTTGTTCCTATCATTGATGGAATCCCCTGATTGTTTTATCCCCTTAATCATTTACCTAATGAACTTAATCAATTATACTTGACTATCCAACAACATTCCTGCCCATCCTGTAATGTTTCAATGACTTCCTTTGTTAATTTGACCTGAGTTGAGTTCTGACTTCTGAGCTATTAGTTATTCATTTAATTCAAAGCCACCCAATAATTGAGTTTGCAGGAAATTGAATGCAGCTCTATGTTGCACTAAAAATTAAGTTTGCAGTATTTAGCTGTAAAAAGCCATGGAGCGTATAAACTTAATTTTGAAAGCTAACCACTAAGATCTGAGTGAAGATATATGTGAATCACTAGAATTTGACACATTAATGAAGGAATGTCTATGAATCTTTTAGTCAGCTCTCTGGTATTGAAGTTAGGTAGTCAGATCAGGCATATGATTTTTGAATGACGCTGCAGATGGCTACATGCCAAGGAATCTTGTTTGACACTATCAAGTACATTTTTAAGCCACACAATGGCAAATGGCAAACCATTTGAGGATTTGACATTTTCAGGAAGCATCATGAAAAGCTCTAGTTTAGTATTGTATATTATCATTAAGAATTAATTTTTTACTCTTCAATTTTTAGATCTTTTACTGGTCTCATCATTAATCAATTGGTTGCTTACTCCAATGCTTATTTACCCATTGGCAGCTGCAACCACATTCATTCTGATGTAAGGAAAAGTGTGACCTCATCATTCCCTCATTATGGCCACTCAGGTATTGTTGAGGCTGCCCGAGAGATTTTTATGCAGATTGAAGGAAATCCTGGGGAACATGGTGAGAGTCCTTCTGGTTCTTCAAACTCTTGGTTATTTGATCTAGAAAGTTAGGGTATTGAGCCCTTTCATCTCCTTGCCACTTTTTAGTCCTTTCTTTTTGTCATTAAGAGGGTGAACAATATGGTGCTTTATATGATCAGCTCCCAATCCAAACATGTCATCATTTATTTTTAATATTAAGGCTCTCTTGACATTCTTATCTTAATGTTAGCCAACTTGTGTTAATGGAAATGGGCATGCAGAATCTGAATCCAGTGGTCTTCTTTCTACCTTACTGGGAGTTGGTCGTGAATGCTTTGGGTATGAGGTTCGCATAGTTGGGCATTCTCTTGGAGGTGCTATTGCTGCATTGCTTGGAATACGAGTATGGCATTTTACTTAAAAATGATGTTTTTGGTTGACATTATCTAGTTGATGTAACGATCTTCCATTTTCATTAGATTGAGCTTACAACGAATACAGGGTATTGTGAATATTGCATACCCTTGCTTCCTTCGCCAATGCTGATTACAGATGCAAATATGCTAGCCATTCATGTTCACTCTTTTTGTGAGAAAAGAACACAGTAGATTTATTTGCATCCCAATCTTATTATTCTATTAGCATAGCTTTGCATTTGAAATCGCTCAGCAAAAACTATCAGTCAACTAACAGATTTATGAAAATGACTGCCGAGTATGTAAAGGAAATTAACCATTACTTCTGCTCTAACTCATGTATAAGAACGATTTGTCCAAAATTTAGAAAGTCAAATACAAGAATTTTTCTCATTGGAGTTCTAATTGGTGATATATATTTTTATAAGTTCTAATGCTATAGAATTATTTTCCATTTGTATGTTTTAAATGCTCAAGTTAGATTAATCGTTTGATAAAGTGTATTGCCTTGCCGTTTTCTTTTCTTATTTGGCTTGACATGTTGCATTTTCTACGCTCCATTTAATTTTCATGTTCATTATTTTGTTACCTTCTGCACTGCACAGCTTTATCGCCTTTATCCTAATCTGCATGTCTATGCATATGGGCCGCTCCCATGCGTGGATTTGGTTGTGGCGAATGCATGTTCAGAATTTGTGACAAGGTGAGTGGGAATTTATGCACTCGTTTCATTGTGTTTTGTTTATTTCAATAAAACCATTCTTTCATTCTTTATGCAGCATTATATTTGGCAATGAGTTTTCAGCATGCCTTTCAATTGGATCCGTTCTTCGGCTAAGGGCAGCTGCACTTGCTTCTCTGTCAGAATATCCTAGAGCTGATGCTGACACGATTTTCCAACTTGCCTGTCAGTTTCTATACAAAAGCAAATGTGAAAGTGGTCAGATTGCTTATGCTCACGATCCATCTGATTATTATTCAGGGGCCATCGCCGGGGAAGATTTAAACCATCAAATAGGCAGAAGCCAGATCGAGACTTGTACTAAAGGTTGTTCATAGTTTCTTAATCTGTTGCTGGCATTTAGGAGAACATAGTTGATTTTATAATGAATGGTGGAAACTGGGGATGATATTTTCATCAGGCTCGCTGGTCAAAGGTGCTTTACTAACGGATTTTAATTAATGCAGCAGGTAACATGGAAGAAGATATTCAAGAATTTCCACTCTGGACGGAAGCCAACAGAAGTGGTCATATTGAAAGTGACAATCGTGAATTTGCAAATTCTTTTGCTGGTGAAGGTTGTAAATCATTGATCGTGCTCATAGCTTTCATGGCAATATTGTATATTCAATCTTGTTCTTCGCTATCATGACTCAGGGAACAAATGCACCAGTCCTTCATAATTGCATATTCCGCCTCTAAGTGCTTTTGTTTGGACTACAGGCAACAGTGAGCATGAAGAGTATTCTCTCTGGGTCGGCGGCAGAGCAAGGGACCAAGTTGATGAAATTCATGAGACAGAGTTCATGAATCCTTTTGCTGCAGATGTGAATTCAAACAATGATCCCGTGACTCATTTAATAGATGTTGATCAAACTTTAGAAAATGAGGCAGCCAGCAACCACCCCGACATTTATCTGCCAGGACTCATAATTCATATTGTTCCAGAACCTAAAAACTCCAATACGCAACTTGGACACCTTTTAGATTGCGGGGGAAGGAAAATCATTACAAGGCGTATATAGCAGATAGAGAAAAATTCAAAGATATTGTTGTTTCGCCATCCATGTTCCTTGACCATCTCCCTTGGAGGTATGACGAGCCACAAAACCATGTCTTTTTCTCGTTACCCAATTATCATGACTGTTGCGTTCTTACCATAGCTAGTTTGGTGACAATTGTTTTGGACTTTCAGATGTCATGCTGCCTTGCAAAAATTATTGGGGGCTCGAAATGCTCAGTCAAGTGATGGAACATCATTGCGTGAGTAAATGATGAGAGCAAATCTACTTGTCACTCTACAGAATATATTGCATGCGATGGAAGGTAGGTGTAATTTTTTCATGATTTGTTGTGTTATATCCTTGTAATTTAAAGTCACAGCCCTAATAAATGGTTCGATTCGATATGAAAAAAGGGGTCTTTGATTGACCCTTCATTATAATCAATTTCTTTGGTTTTTTTTGGCCCAAATGTATAATTAATGTCAATACAAGCTGAAATTGATAGGATGCTAATATAATTCATAAGACTCCATCCATTGCATGGGCTTTGACTAAATATATAATTTTGACCAAAAAAGAAAAATTCATGTGCTGTTGGCTGTTTGGATATTGATGACTTGTTGTTCAATCATCATCAGATCAGTCAAGTGTAAATTTAATGTCCCCAACAATTTAATGATTATTTACATTTTGAACATTGTTATACGGTGTGTTTTATTCATACGTGTCTGTAGCATCAACTCAATTTAGAATTATTATATCTGTGTGTGTGTATATATATAAAATAAATTGAATCGTACAAAATATTATTTATTAAGGAGAATATATTGTTATTTCAACATAATTTATGCTTAATTGCATACATTTGTAAGTAATAGTTATTGTGCTGCAAATACACAGTTCTTAAGTATTCAAAGTGTATATGTCACACCCTGAAGTATCAAAGTATGAGGGCCCAAATATTAAAAAAACTCATATTTCATGAGTCTGAAATTGATATAATACCTAACATATTAATTACAAATTTATCATACTATCATGATTTATGTTAATAAACATAAACTAAAAGGAACATAATATATAACGTTGTAGAAATTTTGAGAGAATTTTTCTTGTAAGTTGGATTCCATGAAATCTATACAACCTGCCAGCTCCATAATAGTACATATATACAAGCCAAAATATTTAAAACAGGGATCGTCCTTACAGGATTCGTAAAGCAACTCCAAAACAAAACAAAATGCTTGAAGTCATGTTTGATTACTCTAAAAAAAAAAAGAATGGAATGAATTGAAAAAATTTATACAAAAATAAATTAAATCATCCCTCCTGCTCATGATAAGCATAATAAAAATTATTAATATATATTATATATTTAAAAATTATCACACCTTTTAAAAATTTCATAAATTATAATTCTTAACTCCATAAATTAAATGACTCTTCTTTTTTATGAATGTGGTTCACTATTCCTTTTAATAATTTTATTTTTACTTTTATTTTTTTAATCTATTCTATTCTTTTTTTTTCTAATAACCAAACGAGACTTAAATGTTTACATTAATCCAGAAGGTAATTAGAGTAACAAAATGCTTCTTGACTTAAAGAGTCCTACGGATGTACTGAAAAGAAAGTCCATTTTTATTATTTAAATATCAAAAATTTTTTTAATGAATAACGTTCTCAAATATTATTAATAATGGAAACAATAATCATCAACATGTATATATATATATGTATGTATGTATGTATCTATATGTATATTGAAAAAATAGATAGATATCATCGTTAATAGTACTAGACAATTAACATTATAATTTATCATCAGCCTTTTAATTTGATGACAATAATAATAAAGAGACAACGAAAAATCATAACTACAATATAAAAACAATACATGTATATTATACAATTTTTTAAAATTTATAAAAATATAATTTATCCTTTGGAAAATGAAAATATAACTTGAAAACCTATTTTTTGTTAAAACTTAAACAGAATAAATATCAAGTGTGGATATACAGTTCACGAGAGTAAGTAACATTCGGCGTGACAAGAAGTCACAAAAAATAGACGCAATCATGAAGCTCACAAATAATAGGTGTGGATTATATTCACAAAATTACACCCTCCCTTTCATGTGTGTTGGCCGATACACGGGGCTAACACTTCAAACGTATCCTACTAATTAAGAGTGCTATGGTACACTAAGAGCTAACAAAATTGTCATTACTAATTAGCATTTTGTATTCAATCCCATAAAACAATTCTAGTTTATGTGGAGTCTAAAAATCTTTATAGTTCAAATTGTACTTTAATATAAAATATAAATAATCTTTTCATTGGTAATTTATTTAGTCCATGCATGTATAATACTTTAGAAAAATAAAATGCCATGACAATAATTGCATAAATAAATTCAAATAATAAATAAAATATTTGTATATTTCAAATTAACTTAATCGTAAATGTAGAATAGGAAAATCTATTTAGAATGAGCGAAAAATAAAGTAAGAAAAAGATTATTACTTCTAATTGTTAAAAATATTATTTACTTACTTAATATATCCTTTAATTTCAAAATTCTTTTCTCACAGTTTCAATCAAATTTTCTCTTTTTCTAATAATCTATCAAATATAATATAATTTTAATATTGTTTTTACAATTAAACAAACTCTTTCGCGACAGTAATACAACTACAATCAATTTGAACAAATCAAAGTTCATCCTTCATCATCATTGAAGTCTCCAAATTTCTCATATCATTCTAACCCAACTAATTGTATTATTAGAATACAATCTTCTATCAAACCTTTTTACAAACACCAAGCATGTATAAATTTCTAATTCAATCAATTAATTTTTTTTTAACCTTCAACCCCTTGCCTCTATAGTTTCAATATCAATATTATATATAGTACAATTCAAACTTCCCATCAAAAATCAATTTAGACTTAAGAACCCAATTTCTTTCCTCTTATAGTAATCGAATAACTCAAGTGAAATTATCTATCAAGATGCACCCTTTAAATTTTAAGTTCCAACTTGATTAAATTCCATCTACTTTCTATTCCATGCATCGACAAGAATAAGGAGAAAGATTCAGATTTTACAACAACCCAAACAATACGCTTACACACACGGATGGACGGTAGCAGGAAAAAAAAAACAAAAAGAAAAAAACAAGGAGGAGAGGTTTCAAGCATACCCACACCCAATCAAGCTAAGGGAAGGAAGAAGAACAAGTGCTGACCCACTAAGACAAGGACGACTCAGTACGTCACTGCAGCGATTGAAGAGGGAAGAGAAGAAGAAGACCGACGGCGAGAAACGTGGATGAGGAAGAAGACTACACGAAAGGACCTCCGTGGCAGCGACGGTCACAACATGATCACTAGTGACTGACATAAGTGATCAAAAGAGGAAGAACGAAGGGAAAGAAGGACCCTGGGTTTTCTGTCGTGCTCTCTCTCTTTGATTGTTGCAATTCGAGAAAATGAAAGAAATGGAAGGAAGAGATTTTTGTTTTTGTTTATGGTCAAACGATGAATTAATGTAATAAAAGTTACAGTTCATAAGTCAGTACAGATAAAGAAGAGAACAAAGGAGTATAATGTTGCTTAATTTATTCAACTGACACTGAACTAAAATAAGAGAATATATGTTGAATGTCCTGCAGAATAACACTTCCTTCCTGGCAAGATTGGAAGAAGTTGAATTTGTTAAAAACATTTAAACCTTATTTTAATATGTTGAGAAATTGGAAGAATAAAAAAAAAATTGCTTAGAGCTCAATTTTTTTTTTTTTAAATCAACAGCTTAGAGCTCGATAAATGCTTTGAAAAAGATTAGAAGAATAAAAGTAAAGTATATGGGGTTTGAACAGAATTATACCATTTTTGGCTTATAAATAGTGTGACTCTACAAATTTTATATGTTATATTAATTGCATAGATTTCTTTTGAAATTAGACCATTTCTTATTTATCAATAATGTGGCTCTATTAGTTTAATGTTACATTGATTATTTGTTTAGAAAAATATATCTAAACTTGAGAACACGAATGGTAATGGATGAACAAGTGTTCATTCAAATCCAAATTATTCACTTATATTATCCTACATCCAAATATGGATTAGACTAACTTCCATTTTCTCTGCCAGATATTTTGATTAAAGTATATAGATAATTTTTTAATGAAAACATGGCCAATGTATCATCCAATTGTAGAATCAAAGACTTGTCAGCAAAAAGAAAAATCGCATTTCTCATTATTCAAAATTTATGTTTATTATTATCATTATTTTCATTAAAGAATCTAATAATAGAATATGTATGCTTTTTTTTATACAAATATTATGTTTTTTTTCTTCATAAATAATAACAACATCAATGAAGAAGCAGAGTCCAGATAAACAAATTTTTGGTCACAAGGTTGGCTAAGAAAAAGACACAGCGAGAAGTTGAGCCCAAACATAACATTGAAATTTCTTGGGCTAAATTCTTGAGATTGTGGTTAAACCCATAATATTGGATTAGGTCAATAAGATGCTCAGGTCCATAAACATAGCGACTCTCTCACTCATTTGGCTGACGTTGTCAGTTGAGGTAGAACCTCTTTCTCTCTCTCATCGTCGCCTTCGGAATCTTCGATTGTGGGCTGCCTTGAATCCAATGCAGCTGGGTTCTGATTCTTTTTTCTTAAACATTTGTTCTTTATTTTCCGTTATTTTCGTTAACTCACTCAGGGTTATGCTCAAACAGCTTTCCTTTTCCTCGAATCCACATGGAGCATGAAAGGGTCTTCCGGCTTTAATTAAACTGAGATTTATTTTAGCAGCACCAA
This sequence comes from Prosopis cineraria, assembly GCF_029017545.1. Lineage (NCBI taxonomy): Eukaryota > Viridiplantae > Streptophyta > Magnoliopsida > Fabales > Fabaceae > Prosopis > Prosopis cineraria. Next base: position 1,778,515 of record NW_026555335.1, read on the forward strand.
GCATCTGGAAACTGCAGCATCAACCCTGCCTCACACTTAGAAACACAAAGGTAAACTTTCAATTATCTTTTGAGAATTCCAATTTTTTACTCCATACTTGTAAACCATGACATTGAAATCTGTACGGGGTATTGATCATCTTCTCAAGTAATGTTGTTTTGAATGTTAATCACTTTGGAATTTATACCTAAGAGTGTTTTTCCGCTGAAATATATGGAGGTTGTCTAGCAATCATTCTTTCATTGTTCTCATGGTGCCGATCTTAGCAATTCTAATCGTACAAGTCATTAGTCTTCAGCTGAAATGTCGCACCTATGTGCCTTTGCGTGGCCTGTAATTGAAGTTTTACCCTGGTTTTAAATTGTGGATTACAATTAGGGTCGCTATATTGCTGTTTGGTCAGGTTCCTCTACTGCAATAGGCCGTGATTGATGTCTACATAGTTGCTTCTTTTTCTTTAATTTTTCTCCAATCACTGCAACTCCTGTTTGAAACATTAATTGTTAAATATTAAGAAGCTGCTCTGCTCCCAGAAATCTTATGATGACTAACACAAGATCTGGAAATGCTACTCAAAGTGGCAATAGTACCTTCTTGTTGTGTATATTTCTTTTACAATGTTTATGAGCATGTGAATCAATGATCTGATATGACTGTTCTCCATTTGTTGCAGTTTCTTTTAAGGTCCCTTCTAGTCCTAGCCTCATCTGGTGCTGTTTTAGTATTCAATATGGCCTACGAGTTAAGTGAGATAAAGAGTAAGAGTTGTTCAGTTCATGGCATTAGGAGGCATGCTCAATATTCAGTTCACTTTTTTTTTTTTTTTGGCAAGAATATTCCGTTTACTATTGAATATTGATAAATATACTTTGTGTAAAAATAAGTGCTTTGATTGTTTATTTAAACTTCTGTTTGAGGTGCTGTTCTCCATACCTGACACTTCAATTTGTGAACTATTTGAAATATTAGTTGGTGTTGCTATATCTGAACCAATTGATCTAGTTCTCTTCAATATTGAAGAATATTCTTTTATTAGCTTTTCTAGAGCATTTAACTTGGCAGGAGCATAATTTTCTTTTAGTGTGTGTAGATCTGAATGCTCTGTGATTTATTGAGTTTGAATTAAAAAAAGAATTGGGCTTTATTCATCATAATATTTCAGGGCTTCCAAGACTTTTCTATCTTAACTAGCCATGAAAATTTTTGTTGAATACATGATTTACTTTTTTATTGGTATATGATTATATGTGCTATTGCTAGCATATCTAGACATCATTAAATGTCGTTTTGATCTTGCATTTCTTACAATGCAGAGGCTGGTATTGGCCTAATTGGCTTTGGCATCTTTTTCTCATTTCTTGGCATACTTCTTTTCTTTGACCGTGGCTTGCTCGCTCTGGGAAATGTAGAGCTTTCCTTTAGAACCTAAATATTGATTTTCCCCCCTCTCCCTTTGGAAAATAACGTAATTTTAAGAAGGAAAAAACTTTACTGACTTTAGTATTTGGGAATCAGATATTCTGGCTGGCAGGTGTAGCACTTTTGCTTGGTTGGCATTCCACATGGAACCTCTTCACCAACAGAGCAAACTATAAGGTATATTAGGTGAAGTTTCCATCAATCAATAAAACATGCCCACTCTTCTTCCCCCTCCTCCCTTCCTCTCTCACAGTCATTCGCTATGGTGGTAGTGTATACAAATGAAATGGCAAGCATGACAACGTTGGTAAATTTGATCAGAAAACATCTTTCTTCATTTGTTGTATTAAGAATTCCTCTTTGGCTCTGCCCAATTTGATAATCTGTCTAAAGTTATGTACTTCTGTAACAGGCTAACAACTGTTAGTGTGAGAAAGAAAAATAAATTAGAATCAATATCATCATTATCAATATCAATCAATCAATATTAAATATCAAATATGACATATAAAAATTAAAAGGTGTAGGGAGTTGCACTGTTCACAAGTTGTCAACAGGGTAGTTTAGCTGGGGATGTGGGTCCACTCTAGTATGTATCTATATAACAAAACAAGAAGAAACTTCTTGATTCTTCTGGTTATTGTTTGTCTTTGACCTATTCAGTCCACTTGTATGTTTGATTTATGAAAAGCATGTAAAATTCAGCGCAGATAAATGTGCCTCCTCAGTTTCTCTCAGCCACTCATAATGGAAAAACATCAATGCCTTCTTTTAGCATATTGAGACATATCTATCTCTATCATAAACTCTTTTGACCTACTTAAGTGATTCACAGTACATCTGGGAATTGGTAACTGGTGTTAATTGTATTGTAAAGAATAGTTGAGAGTTTATTTGAGGTAATTTCATGAGTTTTTTACTTGGTGATTTTGGCATACTCTTGCTGCTTCATATTCCATATCCTTATTGTGTCCGTGATAGTTTAAGGCAAAGAAATTGGTTTTTGAATAGCTTTTGAACATGTTGGTAAAAAAAAAAAAGCTTTTGAACATACTTGTCCACTTGCACTCTAGATACTGTTTCCTAGTCCCAGTTTCTTTGGAAAGCATCAATTCCAGTTATAATGATGTTTCCAATGTGCTGGTCATTGTTACCTGAAGGAATAAGACTAAGGAATTAAAGAATTCATGTTGTTTTAGGTGTCCGATGAAACAATTTCTGACCAGTGTTTTTAAGAAATAAAAACTTCTGTCCCCACATGATTGCATCAGTTTGTTTATGGAGCTTTGAGGTCTATAGATCTTCTATGTGGATGGAAAGCCTAATAAGCATGCCACTCTTGTATTTTTGTTTTCTCGGGTTCTACTATATTTATAGCAAAGGAAGCATTCTAATTGGAGATGAAGAGCGTTATTTTTCCTCTTTTGCAGGGTTCTGTCTCGTTTCTTCTAGGGCTCTTCTTCATTTTTGTTAGGTGGCCTATATTTGGTATAATACTTGAAATATATGGTTGTTTTGTTCTCTTCAGGTTAGTTAATGCTTTCCTTCTTGGACCCTAGAATACTTATCACACTTAGACCTAACACCAGCTGAGACTATTAAAATTTTTAAATATGCTGTAGCTGCCAGAATTGGGATTTTCTAAAATCAAAGCCCAGCCATTTTTGCCTTGGAGTTAAATGCCCAAATTCTATTGTAGCCTTACATTTGAGACCCAAGTTGCCTTTTGTATTTTGAGCTGAGCGGTAAGGTATGCTCATCATTATCAATTATTATTTATTTTTATTTTATTTTTTTCGTTGCAGTGGTTTTGGGTCATCTATCAAAGTATTCCTCTACCATATTCCTTTTGTTGGATGGATTGTACAGTACCTGTCTCGTAAGTTCCATTTTTTCAGATTCATCTTGCAAGATATGGTGGAAACATTTGTTCTTTTTTATTCCTACTTTCCCTTTAAAATTTTATTCGATGCTTTACAAGAAGGTTAGTGTTTAGTCCTGATGGTAATAGCAATTCGTTATGATGACCAGTGATTCATTTCTTGAATCATCAAATTTTTAAGTTACACATCCGTTGCAACAGACTGAATTAACCTGGTAACTTAGTTTCATTGTTCGCATAACCTGCCAAGTAATACATTTAATCAAATAATTGGATTTTATAATTACAATAGCTAATTTGTAGGTATGGGATTTTCTGCCTAGTGTAGTTTTGTTGTTTTTGATGGTATGAACAACTACATGTAAGATTTGCTGAGAGTTTACATTTGATTTTACTGCTTTGCAGCTCCTTGATCGCCTTGTTGGAACTTGACCGGAAAGGGACTGAATGCCTCTTGCTATTTGATTTTGATGTTTGTATAACAAAAGGGTTTCCACTTTCCAAATGCTCTTATTATATTTTCGTTCTCCGACTCTGACAAGTAAACACAACGGAAAGAATAGCTTTTCTCTGGAATGTGCTGAAGCAGGTGTCAAGCTAGTCGTTAGAAAATAAAAAAATATGAGAAGTAGGTCTCCATGTGTTATCAAGCAAAGGTACTGAACTTTCTATAATGTTTTGCATATCTACAACGAATGGGAAACTCATTAACGGCGTTCATTAACCAGGGCTAGCAATCTATGATCAAATAGAGATTCTAAATTATGGTTATGGCTATTCATGGGTTTTGTTTGGGCCAAGTTCTTATCCTAGATGGTGAAAGGTGTGCCTGCCCCCACACGGGTGTGTTGTATTTAGAATTTTACTTTCCAAATTCTTTCCCACTGCACTATAATTTTACTAATTAAGTATTCCATTATTATGATTAATTTCTAAACGTGGAATCAAAACTGTGTTTAACATGATATTAAATGCCACATTAAAACAGATTCAGACTGGTTGTGATCACTCTATAGGTTTCTTTGTGAGATAACAAGTAACATTAGGATCTTTAATGACGTCGAGCGGTGCAACAAGACAACCCATCACTATTACTTGGGGTAAGATGGAGTGTTAGTCCCCAGCAGACCGATCTTATACAATATTCTTAATACTCTGCCCTATCATTGATGTGAGAAATTTGGTGGTTAATTTCTAAGTACCTTGAGCTTTCCGAGTTAACCACTTGAGCTTGCAATTGTAGTCCCTAAATCATTCGCATAACGTATGTCACTATCACCCTTTAAGGGGAGAGGCGTATCCTAAATTCATCTAGAAGGCTAGTTTAATAATTTGAAGAAAATTTAAATTAAGTTCAATGACAGCTTAGAACAAGGGACGTAGACATTAATAGGCCCCATAAGAGAGAAGACTAATGAGTCATCTACATGGTCCCTAAAACCTCATCGTTTCGGATGGCGACGTGTTGCGTCCTCTTAGCCTTCATGCTCCGTCTCGTAATTGAGCCACCCCACGAAAAAGTAAATAAAAAATAAAGCCAGGATTAGATTTAGATATATGTCAATCTTGGGATGAGATTGGGGGACCCATATGACAAGCGGTAGCTTTTTCTTTTGTTGCTTTTCAAACTTTGTAATGATCACCCTACTCGTGCTTTAACATTCTTCGTTACTTTCATTTATAAATTATTGCTATCAGTGTAGTTTTATAATTATACCATATGCATCCCCGACAAGAGTAATCATGTAAATTCAAAAAACTATTAGTCGCTGTGTGAAAGTTCTATAATGTTGTCCAGTACTGGCGTATGTCAAGTGTACGGAAGGATGAAATGAAGTATGGCCATCCATAGAAGTTCATTTTATTTAGTTAAAAGCTAAGTTAAATTTAGGGTATTAATTAGTATTTTGAGAGGCGCAAAATCGTACTTGTCTCCTGTTAAAGTCGCAAAAATTTCAAAAGGAAATGAACGCAATGGAGCCTTTATTTATGAGAGCGGGTCCTTTGTTGGACAAGATTACTATTTAGTTATAAATGCTAAATTTAGTGATGGTTGGAGTGTAGAGCATAGGATGCCAAGTTGGGTGGCCAAATCCAAGTTCGCCATGTTTGACTTTTCAAAGTTTGATCCAAGGAGGCTTTAGCCATTGACTCTGATGCCAACCGAAGCCCCAGAATCCAGATGCTTCTTTCTCGCATTCTTGTGCGTGTATTGTATATATGGCAAAGACAAAGTAACTCTGACTCATCATTCTTATTCTCATAGGTTTCAAAATCAACATAAAGTAAAGGGAACTCGTTCATTGAACTGCCAAGTATAGGGTCTATTATGGACGTGGGACAACAAAAGGGGGCTCTATTGCTCTGAGATCAGTTGGGAATATGACAAAGAAGTTACTGCTGCAATCTGGTATTCTAGAGTTTGGGTGACCTGTAAGAAACTTTTAAATTCCATGTTTCCTAATATAATATTATATGCCAGCCTGCCCCAAAAGAAAAAAAAAAAAAAACGAGACACGGAATTCTCAATTTGCAATCATATAGCTGTCACCCATTCTGGCATATTAAATTATTGGTGACACCATTTGATAAGCTAGTGTATAATTTCATGGAAAATTCTCTCTCTCTCTCTCTCTCTCTCTCTGAATTTTGATGTGTTGGGGTTGTAAGATACTAGTTTCTTTTTTGTTGTTGTGGTTGTAGTAATAAAACAAAGCTAATATAAGGAAGCTCATGGATTGGATGGCACATTTTTGAAATGGTGAAAGGAAAGGCACGTAGTACCTTACAGAAAGGGATACATTGAAAAACTGAAACCTTGGATTCCTTGATGGGGTAAAACAACAATAAGAGGAAGACCATATGCCACAACTTATGAGGAATATACCGAGAAGAGAGCGAGGTGTAGTGAGCATTTATTTTAGGGTCAAGGGGGAAAATAATATACTAGTCGGCTTAGAGTTAAGTTGTTGTATTTTACAATTAATTAATAAATGAAGGTTTGACGATGGCAAGTGAAAAAGAAAATGGGCAAGACTTTTGATTGGGTGGGGCATACACGCGGACGTGGAGCGGGGAGAAATGAAAGCATTGGCGACAAATTGCAAGTCTTTCTTAAATGTCTTATTGCCATCTGCTTGGGTCTTGGGCGCCATTTCTTGCAAGATTTAATGTTCCCAATTTAATTTGTTTATTCATTAAAAAGAAAAGGTCTTGCTGTGAAGGCTCCTTGAGAGAAGAAGACACATTATCTTGTTAAGCGCAGAGAGTGGAAGTGTCCAAAGTAGAGTAGCAGCAATCACATTGAACATTCCCATCAATTTCAATTTCTAAGTAATGAGGCTCCTCCACCTGCTTCCTGCCCATACTTTAGGACATCATAAACACCCTTTTCCTTCAATCTTGTAAACCTACATTATTCATTCATCCAACCCACACATTTCTACCGTTCAATTTTCGCTTGTCAATTTAGCAATGATCCTTTTTTAAAAAAAAAATTGTTTATTGACATCAGAGAGTGTTTAAGCTTTTCATCTCTACCCATACTCCGCTCCACCCTTACCACTTGACATATTTTATATCACAACGTTTGAAAATCTTTTTATCATGTTCACGATCAAGGTTTGTATTGAAATTCATTAATGCTTTTGCAGTGAAATGAGGGTGAAACGCTTAAATAATAATAATGTCTTCTACTTGTGTCTTTGGAAGTTAAATTCATTAGAAGAGCTCAATCTTCCCGTTAAACAATAAAAGCTTTAAATTTCATTAACTATATTTAAAAATTCAATAGGTTTCTAACTTTATCTCTAATATATATACATACTTTAAAAATAAAATATTCTAACATTTATTAACATTCTTAGCTTTTCTTAAGGTAAAAAAAATTAAAGATCTACACAAAAATTAAAAATGTATTTTATAAATAAAATTTAAAAAAAATATTTTTTATATTTTACAAATAAAATTAGAGAAGCGCTTTGATTTATAACCAAACCAACGTGGCATATAGTTGTATGAAAAGTATTGGGTGACACTGAACATGTGACAAGGGTAATGTGTGAAGCGATTAACGAAGATGTCTCCGGAGTATCGTACAACGCTGCAACTTGTATGGAATTCCCATGAGGATAGGATAGAGGTTGGCTTCCTTCTGATCTGGTGGGCCCGGCGGCTCCCTACCGACACTGCGTCCCGCAAACGGCCCTCACCGAACCGCAAATTTTCCACCAAACGACATGTCTTCCTATTGCACATGCGGTCGTTCGCGTTCACTCTCCACCCCCCTCCCCACAACGCAACCTTCAGTGCTTTTTCGTAATTACCATATTATCATTTTTTTTTATAATTATTGTAGCTCGTTTCTCGCACTCACAATATTTTAATGCCACAAATTTTGTCTTTTCGGATTTTTTTTTTGACATTGTCATTTCATTAATTTAGTTTGTCGCTCTCTTTTTTTTTTCTCTATTTAGATTGGAGTTGAACGAACGAAATTATAAATAGTTATGACTTTTAAAAGTAACATTAATCAAAAGTTCTGTTAATAATTTATAACTTCTGTTTGGATACTTCTTTTATAAGTGATTATGAGAAAGTTGACACTGTTTGGATTGTTAATCAAAATTACACTTGGATATATAATTGCTTAAAAAAAATATAATTTTTATGTTGTTGTTTAATTTTCTATAATTTTTATCATCAAACATAATTTAATAAAAACCCAATCGTGATTTTTTGAACGCAAATGTATCTCCTAATAGTTTCTACTCAACATATAATAAAGAATTCAAATCAAAATTGATCGGAGTTAATTTTCAAAAAATTATTCAAACAATACAAATGAGTTTCACAATCTCTTGTATAACTTAAACAAAATTGTTTCGCCTTTCCCTGCTAAACCAAACGGCTACTTTATGGTCACCGCCATGTGATCTTGTCCTTCTTGTTGAATCAAAAATCTCCAGCTCATCCGTCCATCAGCCACAAATCACTAACACTGGTACATGAAAATATAATTTCTTGATCAATTATTATCAATTCAAATGTAAAAAGCATTACATTGATCATCGAACTTTGGTTACGTGTTACTCACGATACGATTCTATATATGAGACCAATCACTTGCAAAATGATTGATTGAAGAGTAATAATGAAGGGATAGACACATCTATGCAATCACCAGAAATACATTCTAAAGGAGGACCAGCAAATTAAATCGCTCACTCAAGAATAATCAAGTTTTTTTGTCCCAATAAATGAAACCCATAAATCCATGTGTTGGTTTACTTTTATTTTGTATATATAATTAGAACGTGTTGGCGTGCTAGCATGTTTCATCTAATCTGCCTTAAAATTAATTAGTAAAGTAATGGAATTAATTAAAGTATCAAAGAGAGGCTGACTTTCTTTTTTTAAAAAAATGGAAATCTGTTCAATATCGGATCTAGATCTGTGCAACGAACACATGGATAGTCATAATATCACCATGCATGTGTTTGCACAATATATGTATATATGTACCATTTAATTCATATTAATTTTTCCAAATATATAATCAATAAGATCAACTAGAAGGAATAATTAAACATATTTCTCTCTATTCTATTGAAAAGAACATAATTCACTTTAATTAGGATATTGTGGTGTGGCATATATATGCTATATAGTAAGACAAGTGGGTGTGTGATCAGAATATTATTCAATTGCACGACTTTAATTTGTTTTCCTCTAAAGCGATCGAACTGGTCAATGAACTTAAGGAAGTAAATAATGTACATGTATATAATTAGAATTATAATTGGGTTAAAAACCTTCTCAATTCAACGTCGTAACAGCCAATATAGCCTATTCAAACGTAGACTTTTTCTCATATATATATATATATATATATATATAATGAATGCTCGCAGCAACATCAGCCAGACATGACATTCAATCAAACATATATAAAATTTATCAATCATATCAATTTTGTCTCTCATTGATGCCCCATTTGTCTTTTAACTTAATTTTAAATTTTTTATTACTTAATATCTACCTGCATGCATGTATACGAATTAATAAATAAAATCACATTATATATTTTTGAATATGGGCTTGTCCATTGAATGTGTCATATATGCAAATAAAGAGGGGAAATAAAGGTAAAAGATCAATGGTGTGTGGGTGTGGATAGGCACATAAAAGATTCAAAGCCCTCTTCATAACTTCAAAAAAAAAGGGGGGGTAAATAAAGGAAGTCCGATCCTTTCGCTTTAACTAAAGGGATTTCTTTCCTTTCTAAAATTTTTTAATCCAAGTACATTAGAAAACGAGGGAAAATGTTAATATATATAAATATATATATTTTGTAGGGACTTTATTGATCACCAATTTGTTGTAGAAAATATTATCTTAATAAAGAATCTGACACGCCGAGTCTATAATTAACGAAGAGTTAGCTAGCTAAGCTAGCAACCTTGTTTTTTCTTTGAAGCAACCCTTATAGCTTTAGTTTGCCTTGTTTATATGTCAGACACCAATGTATCTTATATTGCTTGTCCAAGCAACAGATCAGGGTCAGTCTCTAATTGATCTGCACCAAGAGATATGAAAGCATAATGAAAGAGAATGTCAATTACAGTTCTGTGTGTGTGTGTGTGTGTGTGTGTGTGTGTGTGTGTTACCAAAAGCGAGAATCTTATTATCTAGGCCAGTAAAATAATTATATGGTATGCATTAAACTTAGATAATTCTGCTAGCTGCATGTAATCTTGCACTAATTTTGGCAACATGCTTTTTAATTAAGGTTAAAACCTCACATGACAACGTGGGAGGATTCCCATGTTATTCTTTTCAAATTGGAGACATGGAGATCTCAAGATAGCCATGAATACTTATTTTACTTTTATGACCGTTGTATAATTACTTAACTCCACCCACCACCATGCATAATAATCACACCAAAATAGTAATTCGAATCAAATCGATTGCTTCAATTAGAATGAAATTCCAACACCAAACCTTAATTGTTTAAAAAGAACGTCATTTCTCATTGCTCTCAATTAACGCAAATTCATGTCTATCTAAAACTGTGAATACAGAGCTAGCTTCCAATCCCATCTTTTTTTTTTTTTTTGGTGTGTTTATATGGATATTGTATAATTGAAAAAATATCCAATGCACTTAAACTATTGTTGACGTTTCGAAAATGCTTAGCATATATTATAGAGTCGTTACCATGTCTATCTGTCCTTGTCTTCTAGCGTGAATATATATACTCATGTTCATGTGGGTGATGTAATTTTTTAGAATTCAAACTGTCACATTATAAAATACCAATTTATATGACCAAGAACAGTAACTCCAGCTTCATTTAAAATCATCATTTTTAGTGTCGGTAGATGTTAATTTAAACCAAAAATTTTAAACAGAAAGAGACGCCAGCTAGAAGTTTCTGATCATGATCAGAGCAGGTAATTAATTACTTTGTGACTTAATTGACCATTATGTTTGAGCATTGGCTCAGCTAGGCTACTTTGTCAAACATATGGAAAGCAACGCACGTAATTCACAATTTGTATTGTTCTAGGTTTAAATTCACAACAAAATTGCTTTATTTTTTATTAAAAAAATTGCTTTATTAATAATAGAAATGAAAATTTGAGCTTTGCCAAAAAATCAGAGCTATATATATCAATATATATATATATATATATCCATCAGCTTACATATTTTTATTATTTTTTTGGGGTCAAAATAAGTAGCCTGCATGTGATAAAATATGAAATCGTTGAGTTTAGTTACACGTTTTAAAAATATTTTATTAATCTTAAAACATACTCCTTTCACTAAAAATATAAGATATTTTTAATTAAATTTACACTCAAATAAAGTAGTTATTTATTTTTAAACTAACCTTATTCTTTATATTTACTTCTATTTAATAGAATATATTTTATCTTAAAAGATAATAATTATATTTTAAAAGATTCAAAATACCTAATATTTTTTAATATAAAACTCTTTAAAAAATATTTTATATTTTTTAATAGAAAGGAATAATAATAATAATAATAATATATATATATATATATATATATAGATTGTGCGTGCGTGCGTGGTGGTCCCAAGGTAAAAGCAATAAAAGGAAAGGAGGATACATACAGGAGAGCAAGCCGTGAAAGACCGGGAGATCAGGTCAGCTGCACCTAGCAAGCTTATTTACTCAATTAACAACTTGGGATTAGTTAGCATTTCAACATTCGTTTAGTCCATCTCTTAAACAATCCAATTCTTGTTCCTTGTCATTGTATAATTTGATTTAGTTAATTTTGTGTGAAAGTTAGGTGTTTCAGTGTACATGTGAACATATTTAAAATGCTTGTGGAGGCTCCTGACGAAGGCATCATTTACCTGGGGCCACACCAATTAATCATTGAATCGAACGAGAATTCATCCTTTGAACACGCAAAGTAATTAATCAAGACGAATCTCTCAGCTTGATGTTCTCAAATCCACATAGGTATCTAGGTAGCTTAGCTAGCCAGCTATATAGGCAGATACAGTCATATTTATTAATTACAGTACTAATATTTCATTGGAGTAAAATAATTATAAGTATATAGTAAAACACTTGATTAGTGCCAGAGATAGCCCTAAGAATATAGGGTCAATTAGAAGGCAAGCCTCATACGTTATGCGCTGCACAAAGCCACCAATGATTGTCGCGTTTGAATATGTACAAAATTAACAAGATAGTGCCTATCAATATCTCATATCTGACAGACTGGCTTTACGACATTATATAACGGCCATCAGGATAAGGGCAAATAATTCTTTTAATAATTTTTTAAAGGAAATCATATATTCTTCCCTACAAAAATGTTTGAATTAAACAATCATCCCATTTGAACACTTTTTTTTTAATGTTTCATGTTATATACTTTTCTTCATTTATAACATTAATTCTTATAATTTCAAAAGGACATTGACATATAAATAGTATTAGGATTGCTTATGTGCCTATTAACACTGTTAAGCTTATGTTGATATGTTAAATGGATGTTGGTTGGATTGTTTAATAAAAAAAGCTCGGTCAGATAAAAAAAAAAGTTCAGATTACAATAAAAAAAGCCAAATAAGGTAAAATAAAAAAAAATGCTCAGCTTCAAATTAAAAAAAAAGCCACATCATATGAAATAAAAAAGCCACATCAAAAAATAAAAAAAATGCTCCACTTAAAATAAAAAAGCAATGGGGCCAAGCATTTTTTATTTTATCTGATATGGCTTTTATTTTAGTTTATTGAGAAATTCAACCCAGCACTCATTTAACATATCAGAATAAATTTAACAGTGTTCATGAACATATCAGCAATCTTAATATTGTCTGTGTCATGCCAACATTTCTCTAAAACTATAAAGATTAACATTATAGACGGAAAAAAGTATAAAAACTTTGAAAACACAAAAAAAAATACAGGAGTCAATAATAAAATTTAAATAAAATATGGGAATCAAAAATGATGTTCTCACTCTTTTTTATTTAAAAATTTATACTCCCTTGTTCTGAATGTTGTGCGCTTGCTTGCTTTAATTTCTGTATAACATAAATAAGAACTTTTTTATGATGGGAAAAACAAAGTAAATTAATTCTCGTATAGAATAAATAATATTGAAATCAAATTTATGCATTTTAATGAAATAAACTTATATAATTATACCACGTCAGTCGTAAATCAAGGAAATTTCTGTAGATTGCTATGACAGGACAGAGGACGACGAATAATGTGTAATTCAAACATGGATCTGTAAGGAAAATTAAACAAAAGGAGGATTAATCTAATTTTGAATTTTTTGGGAAGTAATTTTGAAAGTGTCATTAGGAAAAGTCAATGAAGTAGACAAGAGCCAATGGAAAAATAGAAATAAAGCAAATGAAGCTAATAGAAAAACAGTACAAAAGCAAAGCACCTAAGCGATGGATCAACAGAACTTGAGAAATTCCAATGCTGCACGCTTCCGACCAATTATAAAATATTCTGTACGTTCTACAATTAATGCGTCCACATGTCCTTAATTAATTACTCCTTAATCCTCAACTTGTCACGGCGTTTATCGGATAATCTCACTTTTAATCAGGTAAACTGTAGCATTCAGGTCTTGCTTTTCCCCCGATTAATAACGTTGTCATTTTTTTTAAAAAAAAAATGTAGAGTAGTTCGTTGCCTTGATTGAATTCTTACTTCATTTTACAAAAAATATCTAATTTTGATTTTTGATTAGTTTGAGGCTTTGAACGTTGATTATACTCCTAATAACCTATTTGTGTTTTTTTGGGGATTAATAAAAGCCGTGGCCTTCACTAATCTTTTTTCTTCAATTTCCTCCTCTTTTAACAACCAACATATTAATTATATTACGACTCATCTTGCACCTACCTAACCATTTTTTTTTTTGGAATGCGTCTACAAAAATCACGATTCAAATAGTGTTTCTAAGTACTCCATATCTTAAAAAACATATTAATAACCTATTCATGTGTTTGATAAAAATAAATCTTCATATTCCCCGGTTCACATGGTGATTGGTGGAGGTAGACACAGAGAACATGCTTACCTTGACTTCGTCCATAATTCTAAATGAAAATTTATTGAAATACTCAACTAATTGAAGATCCTTGATTTTTTTTCCTTTAATATATATGCATAACATAAATAAAAAAATTAATTATATTTTCCCTTCATCCCTATCTATAAAAGAAATGAATGTATGTTCCACAATCACTGCGGTTAAATGGATGTAGGCAGTATTATTTTTTAAAAAATATATATAAAATTGTGGCCGTCACCGCGTTTATATATGGTCTTGAAGCAGTCATTTGAGTAAATTATGGCGTGCTGAATCGCCAAGCCTTGAATATAACGTGATATCCAAGTACAATTTAGTGTCGTCTAGCTCTCTTTCACTTTATTTTTGATGTTTCAGTTGAATGTAAAGAAGCTGAATTGAAACTAGCTGATACGCAGGGTATGCACATGCATGCATGCTCACTAATATAGCCATGCCAGCATCACAATTGGAAGGCAATTATTATGTTTCTAATGTTCTTGTGAATTCCCTTTTTATTGTCTGCGTGCAGAGATGTGTTTGTAATATTTTCCCTTTGAAGAATCAATGGGTCAAAATGTGGTGTTGTTCTGTGCGTTTGGTAATTTCTATTTTAGACACACACACGCAAGTGAAGTGGAATAAGGGAACAATTAAGCATGGGTTAAAATGAATGAATGAAGGCATGGATCCAAAAAGTGTGAATGAGAGGGATAACTTGAGCGTGAAAAAGTTAGTGTAATTAAGTAACAGAGACGCCTCTATACCTAATGTGTACAGTATCTCACAATTAATGGCTTTAGGCCAAGGCCCAGCGATTTGATGAGCTTCGTCATCATTCCAACATTATTTGCATTTGCGTCTAAAAGTAACTGCTTTTAGTTTTTATTATTTATTTTCCCCCAACAACTCAGTCTCTCTTTTTAGCGGTGTAATTCTTTCCACTGTTTTTTTCCCTTTAACTGTTCATATTAAATATCTACTTTTAAAAATTTGTTAAATTTAATTTAATGGTCAGATTTTCAGTGATTCCTCCCATATCTCTTATGTAAAAACAAAAAAAACAAAACAAAAGAAAAGAAAGCCAACCCCTTTTTTATTCTATCCTATTTCTTCACCCTTCCTCTTCTCTTTATTATTACATTATTTCTCCAGCCCCACACACATACACATCACATATATATATATCCCAATACACACTCATCGTTCACTCACTTTTATATTTCTGTGTCTGTATAATGATTACAGGTATATAGTATTTATATTATCGTATCTTCTCTACTTTTGTTCTTGTTGTTGTTGTTAATTTTCAAATTTAATTAACGCATGCCTGGTTCTTTTAGACTGGACACATTGATTAATATCCATATTAAGTCATCGTTTATCTAACTAAATGTTGCTGGGAAATAATGTTAGTGAACATGATTTAATGTGGGTACTTATCCTCGCATTAAATAGGTATGTAGTCCCCGACTGATGATAAAATGTTTAGTTTGATGGATGTTAATATAATTTTACAGAAAGGGTAAACCCAAGGTACGTAAAACCGGATCGGTCATTGAATCGGTTATGGCACTGGGTCACGGGTTAGTGGTTCAATTAGGGTTGAACCGGGGGTTGAACCGGTGGCAAACCGGTCATGATTAAAATAATATAATTTAAATAAAAAGACATTAATTATAAAAATATTCAACTAAATTCAACCACTCAAAAATCTAACAGTAATAAAATACAATATTTTAAATATCTATCATTACACTTACAACTTTTCAATCTCAAAAGTCTAGAGAAGAGATGGAAATAGAGTTGGAGAAGAGACGGAGATTGAGCTAAAAAAAAGACGAAGAGTCAGAGACTAAGCTGGAAAAGAGATGAAAATAGCAAAGACAGAGATAGAGCTGGAGAAGATATGGAAATAGAGCTGGAGCCTGAAGAAGAGACGGAGACAAAGCTAGAGAAGAGACACTGATTAGGTTAGGGTGAGAGAGGAGAGACACAGATGAAAGGCCGAAATAAATGCTGTCTGAAAATCTGAATTGGACTTAGCGTGCTCTATCTCTAATTTTTTATTTTTTGACTTTAGTTTTACTTTTTATTTATTATCTTATTTCTAAATTTAGCACTCTGAAAAATAAAAAATAAAAAAAAAATTTAAAAAAATAACCCGGTTAACCCAGTCAACCCACCGGGTTAACCGGTTATACCGGGTTGAACCCAGGTTGATCGGGTTACACCGGTTTATTTTGTCACCGGTTTAGGAGTAAACCCAGACCGAATAAGGGACCGGTCATCGGTTTTCGGGTTGACCTGGCCGGTCCGGTTCGGGTTTCATTACCATAGGTAAATCAATGCTTGCGTATATTAATTATTACATAATGCTCTGTTCTTTTTTTTTTTTTGTTTTAACCTGGGACATAATGTTCTGTTTATGCCCTTGAAATTTGGTACTATACGCACGCCTTTGATATGGTAATAATAATCCTCACCACCACTCTAACCACGCATCTTTAATGAGTGCGTGTCAAAGTCAATGTAATCTCTCACTTATCCTTAACAACTGGTTTTTTAGGGAAAAAAAAATCACCAAAGAGTTAATGACCACATTTATATGTGTTATTTCCTCCGAAATTATGAGCGCTATTACTGATGCTTATCAACAAACTTCTTCTCCAATGTACCTAAATGTCTTTCTCCCAAATTACAATGCGCCTATGGCAATATATGGGGGGCGTTTGGGAATCTTGACTTTTCAAAGTTATGCAATTTTTAATCTGATTTAATTTTCTTGCCTGAAAGGACATGCACAACTTTTTTAACTGTTATATGCCTATTAAATATTAACGTCTCTATAGATATAGTACTTGCCAGTGTTACAATTTCTACATATATATAATGTTCTGTCTAGGCTCCCAACGTGGGACTCTACATTGCAATTTGCAAGGCACGACTGAGAGAATCAAAGGTTTTTTTTTTTTGGCAAAAAAATAATAATAATTCCAGAGAGAGATCAAGAGGGACAAGCCCTAAAAATTTGGTATGAATATCACATGGGCATGGGTTAATTTGCAGCTTTCTCATGTGCCAATAACAATTCCGATCTTAATTTAATCAGTGGGTTTCGATAATTACCGATTTATCCCTCACCGAACTGTTAAAGCAAAGCCAAGAGTTGATTACATACGTCGTCGCATTCCTGTACGTTTCCCCCAAAGTCCAAAGCTGAGATGCATAGTAATACATCGTGTGCTGGAATCTTGACTTTTCAAAGCAATAAAATATATATTAATTCTGAACAATGTGGGAAACATGCATCCGATTTCCTGGCCACCAAGCATCAGCCTACAGCTGTTTTATTTTACTGCAAAATGCTCAATAATACGATCCAACCAGTTAAACGAAATTAAGAAGCCAAACCAGTACAATAATTAAAATACGACAATCACCGGGCACGTTCCTCTCTTTTGGAGAGAATTATACATATGCCAGGTTACGAAAATACGACAAGTCAGTTGCCAAAGCCTATGTATGATCTTCAACAATATATATATCAAATAAATATTTTTCCTATTGCTCCCAGGTGCTGAGGAAAATTCCATACAAGTTACGACTGCCAAACGAAGGAAACACAAGACAGAAATTTAATTAATTAAAACGGCGCCCGTGAAAAAGAATGTTCATATATTATGTTAATTTATTTTTCTGGGAAGAAAATTAATTATGGGAACGATTCACGGGGGGTCCAGAGAATTGATTTAAAAAATTGTCGTTTTCAAAAGAGCTCGGGGACAACCCTAAAGTTAAAGGCCGAAGCAATATTTTTCAATTATTATTTCTTGCACGAAATGAAACTCTTCCGGAAATATTTCTTTTTCTTTTAATTTCTCTGTTTATTTTTTTCAGCTCCAATAGCTTGAAAAGCTGCGCTTCCCCACTTGACGAGGTCGAGGAGTGTTCGCAACATCACATGGTCATCTAATAATTGAGGAATCACATGGCCCAGGAAAATTCTTAAAAAGAAAAAGGGGAAAAAAAAATTGAAAAGTGAGTGAATGAGGAAACAAGCCGGCACTTTCCTTTTAACATTTTCTTCCCCCATTCCTACTCCCCAAAAATGAAACAATTATGCGTACCATGTGTTGTGGGAGAACTTGGGAGGAAGTAAATTGTACTTGGAAAATGAATGTCGATGACGAAATTAAAATGAAATTTTGGTTTGTCATTTGCGGGCGGGAGCCCCACAAGGTGTGCGGTGGATCCAAATAAGAAATGCGCAGAATATTGGATGATTCTTGAGGATCAAAAGCTGCCAAAGACTGAGAGTTCGAAGCCACCAAGGAGTGGAACCGAAATGACCATTTTAGGATTCAGATATGGATCTGTATCTGGTTTACGGGATGAATTACAGCGGAAACAGAATACGAAAAGGAAAAGGAAAGAACAAGGGAAAGGCATTTTGGAGTTTCTTTCTCGTCAAGACAGGCAGGTGAGCAAGAGGAAAATGATAAAAGAATAGCAAGACTTTATTTGCACTTAATTTTTTTGAGAGTGGTTGGATGAATGGGGGCGACACAGTTGAAGGCAAATGGAGGGAGATGAAATGAAGCGGAGAGAATAAAAAAGTGAGAGGCCAGCTGGTGAGCCTCGTTTCATTTTTCCCTTTTTTTGCGATGCAGCCAATTGGATATTTTGAATCGGTCCCTCGTGACAGCTCCTCTCTAACGACTCACTTTCACTATAAGTACCGCCCCTTCCCTCCCTGCTTTCTCAGTCATCCCAGTCTCTCTCTCTCTCTCTCTCTCTCTCTCTCTCACGCAGAGAAAAAGTCATAGCATCAGTGAGGGTTTGATCAGAGCATTGGCCGGAAGTGGTCAGCTTTCTTCACTCCGTCCATGGTTGCCAGGCGTGGCGACCCCTTCAGGGGTCGTCTAAGGCCAATGGCCTTCACATTGGCCATTGTTCTCTTGTCCACCACTCTCAACTTGGTGGCTGCTGATGGTTATCCTTACTACTCTCCTCCACCACCTGCTGAGCACTATGAGTACAAGTCTCCTCCCCCTCCTTCACCGTCACCACCTCCACCCTATGAGTACAAGTCTCCACCACCACCTGTCAAGGCTCCTGCTCCAAAGTATGAGTACAATTCTCCACCACCACCATATGAGCACAAGGCTCCTCCTTATGAATACAAGTCACCACCCCCACCCTCACCATTTCCACCACCACCATATGAGTACAAGTCTCCACCACCACCTATCAAGGCTCCTGCTCCAAAGTATGAGTACAATTCTCCACCACCACCATATGAGCACAAGGCTCCTCCTTATGAATACAAGTCACCACCCCCACCCTCACCATCTCCACCACCACCATATGAGTACAAGTCTCCACCCCCACCTATCAAGGCGCCTGCTCCGAAGTATGAGTATAGTTCTCCCCCACCACCATATGAGCACAAGGCTCCTCCTTATGAGTACAAGTCTCCACCTCCTCCTTCAACATCTCCACCACCACCATATGAGTACAAGTCTCCACCCCCACCAGTAAAGGCTCCTGCTCCAAAATATGAGTACAAGTCTCCTCCTCCACCATATGAGCACAAGGCTCCTCCTTATGAGTACAATTCTCCTCCCCCACCTTCACCATCTCCTCCACCACCATATGAGTACAAGTCTCCTCCTCCACCACCATATGAGTATAAGTCTCCTCCTCCACCATCTCCAAAGCCTTATTACTACAAATCTCCTCCACCTCCATCGCCCACACCACCACCACCTTATTATTACCATTCTCCACCTCCTCCGATCAAGTCTCCAACACCAAAGCCTTACTATTACAAATCCCCACCACCACCTTCACCATCTTTTCCTCCACCTTACTACTACAAGTCTCCTCCTCCTCCCTCACCATCACCACCTCCACCATACTACTACCATTCTCCACCACCACCAGTGAAATCTCCAACACCAAAGCCGTATTATTATAAATCTCCACCACCTCCTTCACCAAAGCCTTACTACTATCAGTCCCCACCTCCTCCATCATCATCTCCACCACCACCATACTACTACAAGTCCCCTCCTCCTCCATCTCCTAAACCTCACCCACCATACTATTACAACTCTCCTCCACCACCAGTGAAGTCTCCAGCGCCAAAGCCATACTATTATAAGTCTCCACCACCACCATCACCAAAGCCTTACTACTACCATTCCCCACCGCCTCCTTCACCATCTCCATCCCCACCATACTACTACAAGTCCCCTCCTCCTCCATCTCCTAAACCCCACCCACCATACTACTACAACTCTCCACCGCCACCAGTGAAGTCTCCAGCACCAAAGCCTTACTACTATAAGTCTCCACCACCACCATCACCAAAGCCTTACTACTACCAGTCCCCACCACCCCATCACCATCTCCTAAACCCCACCCACCTTACTACTACAACTCTCCACCACCACCAGTGAAGTCTCCAGCACCAAAACCTTACTACTACCAGTCTCCACCACCACCATCACCCAAGCCTTACTACTACCAGTCCCCACCGCCTCCATCACCAAAGCCTTACTATTACCAATCTCCACCACCTCCATCACCATCTCCTAAACCCCACCCACCTTACTATTACAACTCTCCACCGCCACCAGTAAAGTCTCCAGCACCAAAACCTTACTACTACCAGTCTCCACCACCACCATCACCCAAGCCTTACTACTACCAGTCCCCACCGCCTCCATCACCAAAGCCTTACTACTACCAGTCCCCACCACCTCCATCACCATCTCCTAAACCCCACCCACCTTACTACTACAACTCTCCACCACCACCAATGAAGTCTCCAACACCAACACCTTATTATTACAAATCTCCACCACCACCTTCACCAAAGCCGTACTACTACCACTCTCCACCACCTCCATCACCAAAACCTTACTACTACAATTCTCCTCCTCCACCTGCTATCTACCCTCCACACCCCTACCCCCACCCCCACCCTCACCCTTACCCCCACCCCCACCCCCACCCTCACCCATTGATTGTCAAGGTTATTGGTAAAGTTTACGTCTACAAGTGCTATAATGTGGAGTATCCAGAGAAGTCTCACAACAAGAAACACCTTAAAGGTACAAAACTTAATTTTCTATTTTTAAAATTAAAGTTAATTCGTTTATGTTTTAATAAATTTTAGCTCCAAAGTCCTTTTCATTTTCATTTAACAAGCTCTTTTTCAAACTTCAACATAAATTTCTTTATTAACTTTTTCTTATTCCATGTCACTATCTCTTTAAAAATTTGCACTATACTTTTCATATGTCTGGCTTGACTTTTTTTCCATTCGATAGGCCTGTTAAATTTTATTTACAAATGTATATGTGATATTATAATTTTTTGTTGGTAAATAATTATTATACAAATTAACTTGTATTTAACATTTGAGAAAATCTTTTGAGAATTTTCCTTTATCGTTAATTAGATTAATTTTAAGATAAACTGAAAAAAATTGTTCACATATATTGATATTACTATGTTATATATAAAGTTTAATTTATTATGATATATAAAATCATAATTTAGATTTCAAACTCAAAAGCTATACATCTGGTTGATATGACATAGAGATATTTATTATTTATTAATAATTATGAATCCAAAATGGAATAAAGCAAATAATTGGCTTCAAAATGCTGGTAAAATAAATAGTATTTGTATAATATTTCTTTTCAATTGTAACTATATTTAATTACTAATTACATCTTGAACATAATTATTGCATATAATGGGGCAGGTGCTGTTGTGGAAGTAGTATGTCAAGCTGGAAAGAAGACCATCAAGAGCTATGGTAAAACCAAGATCAATGGAAAATACAGTATCACCGTTGAGGGCTTTGACTATGCCAAATACGGTGCCACTATTTGCAAGGCTCACCTTCATGCCCCTCCTAAGGACTCACCCTACAACTTTCCCACAAAGTTAAATGAAGGAACTGCTTTAAAGGTGTACTCCAAGAACAAGTATGAAGTTGTGCTCAAGGCTAAGCCTTTTGCATATGCTTCCAAGAACCCTCATGATCAGGAGTGCCCCAAGCCTAAGCCTACTCCTGCACCATACTATTACACAAGCCCTCCTCCTCCTTCACCTGAGTATAAGCCACCTTACTACTACAAATCGCCTCCACCACCATCACCAAAGCCTTACTACCCACCGTACTACTACAAGAGCCCTCCTCCACCTTCGCCCGAGTATAAGCCACCATATTACTACAAGTCTCCTCCACCACCTTCACCAAAGCCTTATTACCCACCGTACTACTATAAGAGCCCTCCTCCACCACCTTCACCTGAGTATAAGCCACCCTACTACTACAAGTCTCCTCCACCACCTTCACCAAAGCCTTACTACCCACCATACTACTATAAGAGCCCTCCTCCACCTTCACCTGAGTATAAGCCACCTTACTACTACAAGTCTCCCCCACCACCATCCCCATCTCCTCCACCACCGTATTACTACAAGAGCCCTCCTCCACCTTCACCCGAATATAAGCCACCATACTACTACAAGTCTCCCCCGCCACCATCCCCATCTCCTCCACCCTACTACTACAAGAGCCCTCCTCCACCTTCACCCGAATATAAGCCACCATACTACTACAAGTCTCCCCCGCCACCATCCCCATCTCCTCCACCCTACTACTACAAGAGCCCTCCTCCACCTTCACCTGAATATAAGCCACCATACTACTATAAGTCTCCCCCGCCACCATCCCCATCTCCTCCACCCTACTACTATAAGAGCCCTCCTCCACCTTCACCCGAATATAAGCCACCATATTACTACAAGTCTCCACCACCCCCATCACCATCTCCACCACCTCCTTACTACTACAAGAGCCCTCCTCCACCATCACCCGAGTATAAACCACCCTACTACTATAAATCTCCACCCCCACCATCCCCATCTCCACCCCCACCTTACTACTACGAGTCTCCACCCCCACCAATAAAAGCTCCAGCTCCTAAACCTTACTATTACAAATCTCCACCACCACCATCCCCATCTCCACCACCACCTTACTACTACAAGTCTCCACCCCCACCGATTGAGGCTCCAGCTCCTAAACCATACTACTACCATTCTCCCCCACCTCCTTACTACTACAAGTCTCCACCTTCACCAGTCGAGGCTCCAGCTCCAAAACCATACTACTATCATTCTCCACCACCTCCTTCACCATCCCCGGTACCTCCTTACTACTACAAATCCCCTCCCCCACCATCCCCGTCTCCACCACCAGTCTACATCTATGCTTCCCCACCACCTCCAGTTTATTAAGCTTGGAATGCAATAGAAAATCCCAATATAAATCATGTAAGTTAAACTACTACTTACAAATGATTGTTGCATTCATATACTTACATATATATATATATATATTAGTTTTACATTCACATATCTTGAGTCATTTTTGGAATGTTTCATCTTCAATATGATTTCAGGTTTTTCTAGTTTTCGTCGTCAAATAAAGGCAGGCTCCACTTCGAGCAGAGTTCAAGATCTAGCTTCCAGTTTAAGTTCTTTGAATAAGAGTCTGAATATATTATCACCGAGCTACAATCTCCATGATTCAGACAGTGTTGCTTCTATTTCTTTGGTGGCCATCCTGAACGTCATGTGCTTATTGTGTTCAAGTGACAAACAAGGCAGAAATAGGAAGCGAGATTAATTTAAAATGTATATGCCATTTGAAAGTGACGAGTACAATCTGCATTAGTGATCTCCTTTAATTATTTATGTATAGAGTTAATGTGGCCGTGTATGATTGGAATTTTATTTATTGTGTCATTTTTGAATTTGATCCTGCTGTGTTGTTTGTAACAATGGGCATAGTAATAATGGAATTCATTTTTCTTCCCCTTCCTTTTTCCAAGTTTTGCTTGTATAGTTAACCACTGCTGAATTTTCAAATAGCTCCAAAGTCAACACAAAAAGGCTTCCCATACCCAATTTCTAACAATCGAGAGTGTTCCAGAGCCAAAAGTTCAATTCCTTTTTGGGGTTTTCCAGATCTTGTAAACTCCTGCTGCGAGATGATGACGCACATCGCTCTCTAGCTTCTCTCTCAAAAAGAAAATATTAAATTTAAGTGAAAACATGCCTCGGATGTTTTACTGCTCTCTGTCCTCCATCTCCTGAACCTAGCAGACAGACGTGGTCTTCAGGTCCTTAACAAGAAGTTAGTGGCCAGCCTGTTGCAACTTATTCTCTTTGTTGTCCTCTCTCTTGACAAGCTATAGCCATGATACCGAAACCAAAAAATAAAAAATAAAAATCAATATGTGGCCATTTAATTTCTTCTTGTTTGCTGTTTCCACTCACTGCAAATTGAAATTCTTCACGAGAACTTTTTCTTTTTCTTGTTAATCGTAACTAGCTAGCTAGCTGAATTTGGAGAAGTACAGTTGATTTTCCATCTCCATCAATATTCAACCTGAATTGTCCTGAACGTAAAGTCCAAAGAGCATCACCATTGATGAGATAAAAGACAGATGAAATAATTAGAAGCACTGACTATTATCTTTCTTCTTTGGTTGATGGAAGCACCAATAATTGTTATTATCCATTGGATTCCTAACTGCACTTGACTCATTATCCATATTTATATAAACTCAAAAATGCAAGACTCTAATGCTGAGGTTCTTGAGATCAAGCTGGCACCACTATCTATAAATTAGCATGAACACACCATCACACATAATACCCAGTATTTTAATCAGTGGGCCTTCTATTATAGGTTAAATAATTTCCTACCCCATTTATCATATAGAGCCCATTTCAATTATTTTCATTGATTTAACATTGAAAAACAGTATTTAGTGACCTGAATTGATGCAATGATTCATGCTTTTAGGAACTTACATGTCACTAACACCTTTTTTTCAAAAAAGAATGAAAAATAAAGCACATAAAGATCAATAATTTCTTCAGACACTGCCTGCAAGAAAGAAGATTTAATTATATCATGAAAATGGGAGAAAAGTGGCAACTTGTTCTAAAGGGGGCGGACATGAAGATGGAAAAGAGACTCAACTTGATGTAAACAATCTGGTATAGGAAAGTTGTGTGGGCGTGTTCCAATTGTTATTATTCATGGTGATCAAGATGTTGCGTTGTATCCATGAACGTAGATTCTTGAAAATATAAAAAACAAAAAACAAAAAACAAAACAAAACAAAAGAGAAGGGTGGGGTTATGAGGATGATGATTATATAAGGATTGGTCGCCATGGAAAGCATCTTTGCTCAAAGAAGTTGGAATTTTCAAGAGTGAGAAGCAAACAAAACGGTGAAAGTGACAAATGCTAGGATTGGATATTTGGAATGGAATGAAATAGTAGCAATAGACCCAACAAAGTGACAAGCAGAAGCCGAGAGTTGGGTGAATATATCCAAAATAATTCATTGCTTTTTTCCGCGCCATGGCTGGCATGCAAGTCATTCATTAAAGCTGTTTTTCCATTCTCTTCTTAACTGAACAGAACTCACCACCATACATGTATTCACAGGTTGACCCGTGGTTGACTTCTTTACTGTCTTACTAAGATAAGATCACTTCTTTTTCAATAAGTAACTTCTCTCATAAATACTTCTCATCATTAAATATGTTTTCACCAAAAATTTGATAAAATCTGAAAACCAATGCATACCATTCACAACTAATAAATAATGTAGTTTACTATGTTTTAAATTTTACATTGACTATATTGATTCAGACCCATATTTATCAAACATTTCAAAGAACCCCATACTTCTATTTTTTTGGTGAAAATATCATTTCATTCTAGAAAAACAGTAATCAATACATACACACTGGAGGTAATAAATAAATAAATAAAATAAAGACTTCTAGAAAGGATGGGCAAGCCAAGTGAACATCTATCAAAAGTGTTCGTATTCCCTCATTCTCGTTACCAGAAAAAGAAAAATAGCATATCATTTAGTGCTTTTGAATGCCCTTATTCGCAGCGAGATAACGAGTAACTTATTTACAATCGTTTCAAGATAATTTCGGTTTTGTGAAACTCACTGCAAAAA
Organism: Prosopis cineraria; assembly: GCF_029017545.1. Taxonomy (NCBI): domain Eukaryota; kingdom Viridiplantae; phylum Streptophyta; class Magnoliopsida; order Fabales; family Fabaceae; genus Prosopis; species Prosopis cineraria. The sequence goes on from NW_026555335.1 coordinate 1,804,500, forward strand.
ATCGCAAACAACATAGGTTGTTAACTCGAGCCCAAAATAACTATACATGAGGTTGCCAAGTGGGAAAAATGGGAGTCCTCAAGTAGCTGTGTCCTGGCCCTTTTGCTGGTGGACAGCCTCTAGATGTTCCTTGGCCCGATGAACTTTTGACTGAAGGTAGAAACTTCCACTCTTGGCATTGCTTTCGAACAAATTGTCATATTTCTGCACAGGATAATATTTGATCAACCAACATTTACCAAATAGGTAATACCTGAAAACAAGTCTAGAGACACTGACCTTCACAATCTCTTCCCAAGGGGTTTCCTCTGTCACGCCAAGAATCTGCCGAGCTTCCTGCTGTGTCATCACCTTGTTAGCTCTGCGAATGGTATTCTGTATTGTCTCTTGTGCAACACCATTTTTCGAGGCATCTGCAACAACTTGTTATTCATAACGTGACAAAATAAACAGCCACAAAACTTTGGTTGGCGCTTTGAGAGGACACGGAATCCGCCATGCCATGATTATACAAGAACCCCACTAAGATATACTCCCTCAATTCAAAAATATGAGGTATTTTATTAAAAGTTGGATGTTCAACTTTTTAAAAAATGCCATTACATGAAATCAATGGTTTCTTTTTTTTTTTTCTTTAATTTTTTGAAAGGTTGAATATTAAAAAATATAAAGCATCTTTAGTGTTTTAAGATGTAATTAATATATTTTTTCCAAAAAATACCCTTAATGAATGAATCATTTTATTTTTATTTTTAAGAAAAATGCCCTTTTAATAAGGGTAAATATGAAAAAATAGTATTAGTTTGAAGATTGTTAACTAATTTATTAGAGAGTAAAATTTAATTAAAAACACCTTACATTTTGTAACTGAGGGAGTATTTATAAATTACCCCAGAAAAAATCATTCTGTAGAAAAGCTTGATATCTCGAGACAAATAAACCTAATAAAATCATAAACTAAGAGAATGAAGCAAGAACTAGATATTTCGAGCGAAATCAATGGTTTCTTTTCTTTTTCTTTTCCTTTTTTTTTTGTTTTGTTTTTTGGTTTTTTTTTTTTTTAGATAAAGTCTATATTGCAGAGGGCCATTAAGAACAGGATTAACTCTAAGAAGTTCCATAAAAAGTCTACAACAAGGAAGGGGAAGAACAAGATTAAAAGGATGAGAGCTTGAAAAGGGAACATAGGTGAGAGTTACGTCTTCACTTGCTAAGGCAATATACAAACTCTTTGTAGACATAGAAATCTTATTTTATAACTTCTCTTAAAGGTCTACTGGTCTAGACAGAAGTTGCATCCCCAAAATAATCCATTTGGCTAACAAGACTCTTTGAAGAGGAGATAAAAGGGCTATTTGGAGCTCGAGCAAAGACAAATCAACTGCGACGATGGTTTTATGAAGGCATTGCAGATTTGTCAGAAATCATCAAGGTCTTATGAAATTGTTTGTTAAATTCATGGAAATAGCAAAATTGGCAAGGTTACAAAGCCTACGTTATAAAACCTTATTTTAAAACGAAAAACAGCAAAAGAATTATTGGCCAATCAGTTTGGTTACTAGGAATACCAAAACTCGTTCCATCGAGTGGGCTAATGTGTTGGGAGAGGCTTGAATTGAACAAGGCACAATAACATTCAATAAAAGAACTAAATGAAAAAAACCTCAGACCAGAAAATCAAGTATGGTGAACAAATTGCAAACCCAAGCGTAGAAAGAATAAATCTAAGAAACTTTTTTTTTTTTTTTGCAGGATAATTTAAGAAACTTACTAGCAAGAGCTTGACGATAAGCTTGAACAAACGCTCTAGCCAAAATACCACCACCCATCACAATCAGGTTTGCCAGAATCTTTGCGGCCTGTGGAAACAATGCAATTAAACTTGAGATCCGATTCAGAGACAGGAACAGGAAGATTTCTAAAATATGTTCAGGCAGTGGGGGCAGGAGCCTGCTTTTCTTTTAGAATATCAGGTCAATACAATTTCCACTCCCTGTCCTCTTTCTCTATTTCCTTCAAAACTAGAGAAGGAAATAAACAAGAAGGAATCTCGTTAACCTTACCATGGCAAGAGAATCGATCAAATAAACTTCGACACCAAGGCTCTCAAATTCTCCTCTGTGAATTGGGGATTTCTTTGATGTCAGCAAGATGGATCTACTCGGCAATCAAGACAGGTCTTTCGGAATCAGTGACTGGTTCATGGGAAAAAAAGGCAGGCTTTTATATTGGCTGAGTAGAAGAAATAAATGGGAATCAAATTCCACACTTCATAATTCAAGGAAGTATCATTACCGTATAAGGGACCTCAAAAGCCTGTCAATCAATCAAATTGCCCTACAGCGCATCAATTTCTGAAAGGGTGAACAGCGAACTGAATCAGGAATGGATTTTCGTCAAGAAGAAAGAGAGTTGGCAACCTTCGCCGCAGCAAACTAGGAAGAGGGAAGAGAGGGAAGAGAGGGAAACAAGAAAATTCCAGAAACAGGCTCCATGATGCCCTCCGCGCCCCAGAATTAACTAGGGTTGGCGGTACGACCGGTCATCCTTTCCCGATAAGTATATTCGAAAATGAGAATTAGAAACCTGGTTATGCATTCACCTTTATTTATTACTTCCTGCGTTCCTCATCTCACCTCTGACTCACTCTTACCCCCAAGTTGGGAAAACAGCATGGCCCGGCCTAAAAAATCAGTCCTTGATGAGCTCCAGTTTAAAAAAATCAGTTCATCTAGGTCTGAATTTTGGTTGAGGGACTTATATTTAAAACCCAACCCTAAGCATAATAAATTTAAAGCTGGCTCTACAAACTTTGAGCTTTTTTCTTTTTTTATTTTTTAAATTAAAAATAATTCATTCATTCTATTATAATATAAAATTTTATTTTGATATTGAATCATATAGACAATATTTTAATTATTAATATGAAAAATATCTTGATTATGTAAAAATTCTCTTATTTCAAATAATAAAACATTAAAATTTATAAATTCTTAATTCAAGTCATACAATACATAATTATATAAATATAAAAATAATCTATTATTAAAAAATATAATTTAGAAATATTAACACACATATATAATATAAATCAAATTACTGTCTAGAATCTAAATTAGATCAAACAATTATTTTTTTGTCCAAATATATTATTATTTAGAATTAAACAAACTAAACTTTATCCAAAAAATATTAAACAAACCAAAGTATTATGTAAATTTTAATTCTAAAAAAAATATTATAACAACTAAATATTTAAAACATTATTAAAAATATCAATAATATTATTATGATAAATAATTTTTTAAAATATAAATAAATAAATGGGCCTAAATGGGCTAGCCCTCAGCCCTACAAAACTAGCCGTTTAGGCCATTGGCCCATTAAGACTGACCGTTATAAACACGTGTTCTGTTTTGAAGCTTTAAAACTCAAGTTCGGTCTTAGTAATTATCGGGTTTAAATGGACTTGGCTCATTTTCTTGACTCTACCCGAATCAAGGAGTAGCGATTAAATTATCAAATTTATTTTAAAACTAAAAAAATTATCATTCTATTTTTATTTCATTTAAATAAAAAATTTAAATTTATATTACATTATCTCTTATGGTTAATAAATTTAAATAAAAATAATATAAAAAGATAATTAAAACCCATTAAATACGTTGTATTAAAAGTCAAGTAATCCTTCTAAAATGTATTTTATAATATGGAGAGTAGGGAGTTTTTTTTTTTTACCAAAAAACAAAATAGACATTACGAAAGTATCCTACAAAGCATATTCAACTACTTTATTAGAATTCAAAATGAAAGTTAATTCATTAAATATGTTTTAAAATAAATTTTTAAACTTTAACCTTATTAAAAATAGGAATAGAAAGATACAAGATATATAATAAGTCATAAAATTAAATTTATAGCAGGGACAAAATTAAAAAAAACAATACTCTCGCCGTTCAATATTGTGAAGCATTTTTAATTGAATCACGTTTTAATAGATTAGCTAATTGTCTTTAAAATTATACACTATTTTCATATTTATTGTTATTTAATATGATGTTTTAATTGAAAAATTTATTAATGGAACCTCTAATTAAGCACCTCAGCAGGTGTCTTATCAAAAAAAAATTTTAAAATATGTTTTATGATATGGATTAGAGAGAGTTTTTTTTTTTTTCCCGTTACCATTACCAGAAACAAAGTAGACATTACAAAAGTACTATAACGTGACAAAATGCCTTATATTAACTCTTTGTCTGTTTTGCATGAAAAAGTAACATAACCAAACAACCTTTTTCTGAAACAATCTTGAGAAACATCTCTTTTTAACTTGAAATTCATAACTTATTTAATATGATTTTAATTTAATAGTTTAATTATAAGACAAAAGTTTAAATTAATTGTACACGTCGCAAAAAGGTGACTGAAATTGCATATAATTGATTGGGAATATTAAGTTGTCAAGGAGTTAAATGTAAATTCTCTCTTAAAAAATTTGCAAAACACCATTTTTTATGACCTTTTTCAGTACAAAAATATAAGGCATTGAATAATTTTTATAATTATTTTTAAATTATGTCATTACTTTATTTATTATTTTTTAAAAAATGATTTCAATTGTTATTACCATGCACTTGTTTAAAGTATTTAATAAATATAAAACTGAAAAAATGTACATTTTTTCAAAGAGATTAAAGTTTCAAATATATAATGCTTGCTTATTAGATAGTGTTAGGTTGTCTTTAACAATAATAATTTTCACAGATGGGAATACACGGCATTATCTAGAGTGAAATCAAAAGCCAGACTTAAGATCCTGGTTCATGAACCCGCAAAAATTCCTACATCAAATATCATCACATCACATCACATTATGGGAACTGACATGCAGCAATTCACAAGAAAATTACTCCCTCGGCGAATCATTCCTTTATTAAATAATTCATCGGTTAAATTTAAAAAATAATAATAATAATTTTTTAAATTATATAAATAATAATTTAGTTTCTCAAAATATCATGAGTTTGCTGAAATTTCTAAAAACTTTTATGTCATTAATAAATATAACTCACCAAATTGTCCTTGTAACAATATTAAGAATTTGATATATGAAATTGTGATTTATTGTTGCATTATTATAAAGCTAAGAAATAAAATTATAATTATTTAAACAAAACTTGTTATCTTTACTTGTTATTTCTAATACTTATAATAATATCAAGAATTAACATGCAAACTTGTAATTTGATATTGCATTGTTGTGAATATAAAAAAAAATATAATTATTTAAACAAAACTTATAATCATTACATATTATTTCCAATACTTCTAGTAATATCAAAAAGTTGTCATGCAAAATTGTGATTTGTTGTTGTATTGTTGCAAAAATAAAAGGAAAGTTGTGTTATTTAAACAAAACTTATCATCATTTTTTTTTCAACATGAACAATTTAATTATTTATATAAACTTATTAATAACAAAAAAGTCCTTATTAGCTTTAATAGAATTATGATATTTTGGAAAATTAAATTATTATTTATATAATTTAAATAAATTTTATTATTATTTTTCTATTAAATTTTGCTGCCAATAACTCTATATCAAATAATGTTAACTTACTATAGCAATAATTATTTTTCTCATTACATGTCGTCATTGAGACCATGCACGTTATAATCGATTAACTTTGAAATTTTTGCTATGCAATAAATCAAGGGTAAATAGTTGCATCACATATCCTCTTGACAGTGGATTTTTTTTTTTAATGTGCTGTGACAAATTATTGAATGTAATTATCAAAATTATTCAGGCATATACAAGTCTACTTTTATTTGACTTTCTCTTGTTTCAAACTTTAATATTTACTTTTTTTGTTTTTGACAAAGCCTGCTCTCCATCTAATTTGCTCATAAGAACGCGACACAAAACAAAAAGCATACTTTCAAAGACATCCGTTCATCTCAATTGTTCTACAAAATGAGTTTCCATCCCACCTAGAAATTAAGGCCCTATTTAGCATAAGGCATTGAGGGTAAAAATTGGGATTAAGATTGATAAAGCCCATATTAAGATGTTTGATCGGATGAATTAGCTGACGTTTGGGATTGGTGAAGCCTACCTACATGAAATTGGTGAAGCCCATAAGGGAAGGTAGTACTGAAATTTTATTTATTTGATTGAAATTTTACAAACCAAAATGTCCTTCCACTATCTAATCGGTCTTTTCACTTGGCTTCTCCCTTCCATTTCTCTCCTATCATTTTCTCCCCCAATCATCTTGCATCTCCAATTGAATTTTTCATCCCTGTCACGACAAAGCCCTCCATCACCATTCTTCTCATAGTCACTGACAAAATTCTCCTCTGCCTATGAAGATGAGGCTAAGTCATCTTCCACAATATATCTTCCTCAAATCTATCAATCTCTAGAAATGAATTGCCTTCCTCTCGCCCTCCCCTTTCTTCCCTAACACCCCCGACAGCATTTGATAAGAAGAAGAGAGTGAACGTGGGAGATGAAGAGGAAATCATGGAGGTTAGGTTTGACGGTGACAAAGAGGAGGAGATGTTTCAGGGTTTAATTTTTTTATTAATTATAAAAAGTATTATAGTCTTTTCATAATTTATATTTAATTATAAAATAAAATGAAAATAAAGAAAGGGGTGAGCACTAACACCTCAATAACCTAGAGTTTTACTATACATATATAAGCTAACAACCACACACAATTAAAACTATATGCATACATATAATTTCATCAAATGAATTGATGCGGAACAAGAAAGGGGAATGGAGAAGAGAATATAATACAAAGGAAGGGATCAATAAAGAGAATATAGAGACAAGAAAGAAACTTAGAAGAGAGATAAAATAATAGTAATTCTTATTCAATTAAATGTGCTTGCAAATTAAATGAGTCAAGATACTATTTATAAGTCTTAACCTAGCCCTACAAATAAATACATGAAAATCTTAAAATTAATTAACAAGGATAATGATAGATAGGCCCCAAGGTGACCAATAATTCAAATTAAGTCTAAAATGCTAAATTCTAAAAATTTATAAGTCCGGTTCTTAATTTTTTATTTCATTGTGATAAATTTGTAATTTATTTTCAACACATAATATGCATGAATATTTGGGCATAATATTTTTACTGCTCTTTAATTCATAAATTTTCAAAAGCATACTTTGAAAAATAATTAGCAACATGAACATTTGTTTTTAGTCATATTTTTATTTAGCTCTTTTATTAAATTTTATGAAATTATGTTAGATTTTTTATTTTAAATTTTTTTGGAACGACTTATAACTATACATGATGTATGGGCAATAAATTTTGAGATATAATATGTTAAAATTTTTAATTTTCACGTGTTTATAAATTATTAAATACGTTTTCGCTTAATTATTTACACCAAAATTTTAAATCTAATTAGGTGAATGGTTATGGGATAAAATAAGTATTATTTATATTCTTGATGTGTATGAGAATAAAAAATTATAAAATAAACAAGTTATTTCTTACATTTCTTACATGCTGTGGAGAATAAATTTTGAAATTCACGTTGTTATTAATATATATATTTTAAATATGCATGGAGTTAACAAATGAAAAATATGATTGGTGGCATTTAAATTTTTAGCATCATTTTAATCAGTTATTTATATTATGATGAGTTCGATTTTAAAAAATAGTGAAATATGGTTGAAGGCTTTTAATTAAATATTTTTTTTTATTTTTTTCCTCTTAAGTCTTCTCTTTGGTTAAATGTTATAATTTTATTTATCTAGATTTTTAAATTAAATTTAAAATCTCTTCTTCCTTCCCTTATTTAATTTAAATTAAATTAAATTAAACAAATTAAGTAGAAGATCAATGTCTTTTATGCATTACATGTGGTCTAACATATTTTATGATTTAATATACTTATTCAAGTAACTCGCTCTCTCTCTGCCTTTTTATGTTTTTTTTCATTTTATAAAAATTTATATAACAATGGATGAGAATACGCGAGATAAGAGAAAATCAACCCCACGAGTTAACATATATGTAAAATACATGTAATACATGAAATATATGTAATTAGGGAAAAAATGTTAGAAATAAATAAATTTGGAGAGTAAAAGATCAAATTGGTGTGGAAAAAACCACTTCACATGAAATAATATATAAATTTTATTTGCTTGAGCATGTAAAACTTTTCTCATAAGTCAAATTGCCTTCTGGAATTTTGATTGTTTCATTTTCTTTTCTTTTTTTTACTATTGAAAATTTCTAGCAATAGCTTTTTCTTTATTTATTATAAGAAAGACATGTTTCTTTTATATATCATCTTATATAATAAAATCCATCTTATATAATCAATTCTACTAAGTTATTATATAATTGCATTTGCATGCTTTGAATATTATAATCATCTTAAAATAAACATAATAATATAAGAAAAGTATTACTTTTAGTCCCTACATCTTGCTTAAATTTTGGTATAGGTCTCTATATTTTTTTTTATATTTCAAGTTTCTACACTTTTTTTCATCTATAAGGCTAGTCCCTATATCTTATGAGGGACATTGATGTGGCATAGATGGTGTTAGTAATACTGACATGTCAACTAACAATGTTAATTTTATACTTACGTGTTAAAATCATATTGTCATTGATTTTTTATTTTAATGAGCAAAAATTAACAAAAAGCTTACATTAGATAAAATAAAAAGGCTGACCTAGACTCTTTAAAATTTTTCTTATTAAAAGATCCATGCTAGCGTCTTTATTTTGCAACATCCCAATTTAAATTTTAATAGTTAATTTGGGTTAATAGAAATTTTAAAAAAAATATTTAGAGATAAGCAAATTATAAGGAGATGATTGTTAAATCTAATCAGAATATAATTCTAAATTAAAATTTAAAATAATAATAATAATTAATTAATTAATTAAAAAAATATTAAATTATTATTATTATTATTAAAAAAAAGAAAATGTATAAAGAAAGAAAGAAGAAGAAGGAGAAGAAGAAATTGTGCTTTCGGTGCTCTCCCACGGCAATCATGACACACATATATATAATAATAAAAAAAGAAGAGAGAGGAAAGAGGAAACAAAAAAAAACATGTGGGACCCGCAGTATTTTTTTTTTATAAAATCACCCTCCTTCCTTCGTTTCTTCATTTCATCCCTATACACGAGCTGAGGCAGAGAGCGAGCGACATTGATGGAGAGGCTGACTGATTAAGAAGGTGAAGCTCCATAATAGGATACTTCATATGAGATTTTAAGTATTTTAAAACTATGTAAGTGTTCTAAACATTTTTTTTAGTCATATTTTCTCTTTGGTTTCTAATTTTGTGGTGGTAGAAAATTTAGAATTTGAAAGAGGGATGAATTTATGTTGAATAAATATGGTTTTGAGGTTGTTAGTAGTGTAATAAATATTCTAGAGTATTATTTTGTTGATAGAATTAGAATTTGAGGCATTTGAGTTTATTCCTAGATTTCTATGGGTAGATTTTTGGTTAAATCTTAAAATATAAATTGATTTGTTGATATTTAAATGATTATTTGAGATGAGAAATAAATTATTATGGCTATAGAATAATGATTCTAGGCTTGAAATCAAGTTTGTAATTTTTGGGTATTTTTATGTGCGAATTTTTGGAATAACAAGAGAAATTTTGATATTAGAAAAATATTTGAATGAAATTATTGTGAAGGAGACTATTGAACCAAGTAGAGAGGTTCAAATACATGAAATTAAATTTTAGAATTCAAGAGACTAAGACTAATTTCTTAAAATAAATAAATAAATAAATAAATATAAAATAAAATAAAATAAATACTTAGGTGTTAGAGTATGAGTAAAAATTGTGTTAATAATATTATTGACACATTGGAATATGATTAATTGTAAATTAATTTTCTTTTGACACCATTCAAGCTTTGGAAAGCTTTGGAAGTGTTGTAATTTGAGGGGTAACCTTTAACCTCTCAAAGGTTGAGGTAATCAGGGAAAATCTATTTTATACATTTGTATATTAATTAATTAATTATGTTGGTGAAACAAAATAATATATATATATATATATATCTAAATTTGAAATAGTTGTTTGTAATGCATGTGGCTTTATTGAGACCTTATGATCTGTGACCAAGTTAAATGTGACTTGGTATAAGTAATGAGATTGATGTTGATGATGATGTGCACAATCTTGACTATAAATTATGAATTATATATATGAGTTTTTTTAAAATATATTTTTTTTATTAGTATGATCATATGGCGGGAGTTCGCCTTAGTGAAGGAGTTAGCGATTACACAAAATCTATATGGTACTTGGCTATTAACCAATAATCCTAGGGGTTATAGCCGCTACTTACCTTATAAGGTACTGTAGCATTGTTCCTATTAAGGGACTTGACCCTACTGGCTTACTTGGAGTTTTGGGTAGAGCTAGTTTTGGGTATGACACCCCATAGTATGTGATTTGGGAGAAACCGTGTTCATAAGTGAGTAAGGTAACCCTGACCTGGTAATCCCTCATGATATGATTAAGGCTTTGGGTAGTCTCACTACATGGATGATCCCTTCTGGTTGTTGGCCCACGGATTTCATGTAAGAGGAAATAAGGGGGATATAAGGAAGAGATTGATCATGCATATTATTATTATCATGCCACTTGAGTGATTAATGGCTATGTTGAGAATATGATTATAATTGTAGAAATGAGAACATGTAGTAATTATGCGAATAATGTATATGTGGCTATTTATGCAAATTTTATACTTGACTTTATTCTTGAAATTATTCACATGAGTTAAATGTTAATGTAATTAACATGTTATTAATGTGATTGTTTGAATGGTCACCTTGATAAATTTATTGGTCACTTGTATTCATGATTAATTATCATGCATTTGTATAACTTAGATATATCTTGGTTACTGAGTGGTTGTACTCACCCCTCTCTTTTAACATATTACAGGAGCTAACTCGTCTGAGAATAGTAGAGGAAAGGAGCATTAGGCCAAGTGATAATAATCACTTCTGTAGGCCTCTCTCCTTTTATTTGATATGTGTATTTAGTTTATAATATTGCCATCTAGGATAATATATTCTTGATCCACTTGCATTATGGGTTTTGTGTTGGGAAAAATGTATTTTGGGCCCTGGGGAATGTGTTTTGATGCTTGTGCTATAATTACGGGCTAAAATATTTGTGCAGGTAAAAATAGTTATTATCATGCTTTCGCATATGTTTAATTAAATGATATGAGTTCTTAAAATATTTTAAAAATTTGGGATCTCTTTGTATTAAATAGTTTGTAAAAAAATACATGTTAAGAATTTATTTAGGTTAATCTCGTAATGAATAATCCATTTGGGTTAGTTCTTGATTAATTATGATTAGTGTGATGATTAAATTCTAATTTAGGATGCCCTTTACATATTTCATTTGATGTTGGCTTTTTTGTTTGTTAAAAATCCATGTTGGCATCTTTATTGCATATGATGTAGGATTTTTTTTTTTCATTTTTTCTTATTAAAAAAAATCCATATTAGCATCTTTATTTTATCTAATATAGGTTTTTTTAAAAACTTTTTACTCAATAAAAAATTCATGTCAACATCAATTTGACATGTAAGCAAAAAATTAACAGTATTAATTGGCAAGTGATATAAAATTAAAAAGGAAAAGGGAAAGAGAGAGAAGAGAAAGACGATGAAGCCAGAAAGAAGAAGGGGGAATACCAAAATGATTAAAAATTGTTATTTCATAATCCTTAAAAGTTAAATACAAATGAAAAACTTAACTTTATTTATAAAACTCTAAACATAATAAAATAATAATAATAATTTAAATTTAAATTCTAAATTTAAATATAATTTTAAAGATACTGATATTTAAAATAATAATAAAATAAATAATAAATCTTGATTTTAGTGGATAAATATTATTATTTAAACATCCCTAATAGATAATGGATAAATTCTAATTATCATAACTAACCATTATCTCATATTTCATCATTTAACTATGATTCAATTAGTTTATTTAAGATGTTGGTATTTCATATCATGTCAACTTTTTTATAAAAATATAGGGATCAATGTTGCTGATAGAGAAAAATGTAAGGATCTATATTAAAATTCAAACAAACTATAGGGATAAAAAGTAGTATTTTTTATAGCAATATATAATAAATAACCAATACTAAATGAATGAGAAAATAATACAGGTTGAAGATTTTGCTAAACAAATTGAAAGAATCATTGTATTAATCAACAATAGACTAATATTTTCAAAATTGTAATATTTTACATCATATACGATGAAATATCTCCTGTGTGTCCCACGGGATGAATTCTAGTTACACTCAACCATATCTAATCGCATCATATATGATACGACATTAAATTAAAGAATAAATGGGTTTAAGTCGTTTTTATTTTTTTATAATAAATAAGAAATTATGTGATGTATATATAATTTTTTTGACAGGAATAATTCATGTAATTTTATTTACACTAATAATAATAATTCGAGACAAGATGTTAAAACTGTAGTCGTAGCACAATAAAGAACGACAGAGTTTTATAATTGTGACCCTTGATATAAAAAAAATGACTTGAGTCACCATACGTTTTCTTGAGGATAGGAATAAAAATAGCTGGAGAGCGAAAGTTAAGTAAGAACGTGAATTTGATTTGCTTTCATCCATAGCGAGTCAACTTTGGGCTATAAATTAACGTAATTAGAAACTTCCTAATTATGTTGACGAATCTAATAGACACAAAGAAGTTGGCTGTATCGCTTGCGCAATAGAGAAACACTATCAAATAACAAAACAACAATAAATAAAATAAAAAAGTTGGTGCGTGCGTTCCTGTCAAAATAGGTGAGGAGGGATTCATTCAACCATACAGCTTTCTGGATGGCATTCACTCGCACAAGCGTCATTATTACCAAAGACTTTTCAAAAGCATATAATAATAACAGTATAATATATAAGTAAGTGATAAATAAATAACGACGATCAATAATAAATGAATAAATAAATAATAATTCTCCACAAGAATAAACATGGAATAGGAGTAGCATATTTAAAAATGAAAAAGGCTTTTGTTCCTCAATTCCCTGCGTGTAAGTTGCGCTGTCTTTCTCGTCCTTTTTTCTTTCGTTTAACTCCGAGTTTGTAGAGAGAGAAAATAAAAGAGAAATAAGGGATCCAGAGCCAGCCAGCAGGCAGCCCAGGCACCCTCATCATTCTCTTCCTCGACGTGATTTTGTTGTTTGAGGGTGAGACATCATCAAACCCCAACTCGTAGAGCTCCTCTGTATTGTGAATCCCTCTTATCCCTTGTAATATCTATCTGTCTTCTTGTTTTCTCTTCCTCACAACGGGCTCGACCGTATTCATCTTCCCCTTCCTGCCGACAAAAGCTTCCGATTGGATCAGGTTCGATCTCATTTCGCGTCACTCAGATCTGGCTTGGATTTGATTTTTTCAGATTTCAGTGTCTTCGATCTGATACATGTATTGAACATATTAGTTTTAAGAATTGCTACAGTCATTCTTCTGGGTTTGAATTGGAACACCTGGTCATTTGGGTTTGATCATGTGAATTCTGTATTGGTTATTGACAATCTTTCTTTTCTTGTTCATTGGTGGTTTTTTTTGGATCAGTATAAAGGCCTTTTCTTTTCTCATTTCTTTGTATATAGTCCTGACGTCCCCTTTTGGTCTTTATTTATTTATTTTTTTGTTCCTTTCAATTCTTTTTGCCCGAGGAAGTTGAAGGTGTTCTGTTTAATTATTTCTGGATTTCTCTGATGAGTCGTTCTCTGTAGTTAAGCCTTTTCACATGATCAGTGTTTTATTTGATCGAATTGGGCGCTCAACTTTTGCTCAATTTTTATTTTGCATCCAAGCAAGTGCATTAAAAAATGATTCTACTTTATATGTCGTTTGTGCTCATTCCTTTCACGACATGCTGAATAGACAATGATACCTGGTAACTCCTGCTAGTTATATTCTTTTACGAATAAATCAAGCATCTAACTAAATGAGATCTCTTCGATTGATGATAATCCCTGTGCAAGTAAAAACATAAAGAAATGCTTGAACTGCTCATTCGAATGTAAGTAACCATTATATTTGCTAAGAGTGTCTTATCTTTCCTTGAATCAGCGTGTGAGAAAAATTAGAAGCAGGCTTTATTTAAATAGGACAAGTGCAACCCGCGGTGCTGGCTCATAGATCATACTGAACTCCAACTCCAATGAAGAAGGCCATTGGTCAAACTGTTAGAGACCTGTAAGCCAACTGTTTATCATTCATTACTTAGTTAAAAAATGACGTGGATCTAATAGCTGTTCTCAGTTGCTTATATTTATGGATTCATATAATTTGCAAAATCATACTCATTTTCTAAAGTTAGGATAATTTCAGATTCTTACTGAAAAATAAGCATATTCCTTCACTATTTATAATCTACCTCACTGTTTTTTGTATTGTTGCAGTAAAAGAGAAGTAAATAAGAAAGTGCTGAAAGTTCCTGGGATAGAACAGAAGGTGAACATTTTCTTCTTTCGATATTCTCTTTGAAACTTTTCATGTCATACTTCATTCTCATCATCAGAGGAAGGATTTGTCCCAAGCCTGAGTATTTTGTATAATAATTTACCACTTTATTGAGGATAGCATGGTGTAATTTTAAAAGGAAAATCTTAATTAAGTTGATCCCTCTATCTCCCTTCTTCTAGGTTCTTGATGCTACCAGCAATGAACCATGGGGTCCTCATGGATCACTTCTTGCAGATATTGCACAGGCAACCAGAAATTAGTAAGCTTTTACTCTTACCTTTTTAATGCTTGGTATTGTAGTTTTCCTGAGAAGCTGATATTGAGTGTTTCTGCAGTCATGAATACCAGATGATTATGGCAGTGATCTGGAAGCGGATTAACGACACTGGCAAGAATTGGCGGCATGTCTACAAGGTTTCAGTTGAACTTCTGTTTTAGTTGAATTTTTTTTTATTAATGCTTGCTTCTTATCTTATTCCTTTTCCAAAACGTATGCTACTGCTTTGCGAAGACACTGCAGGATTTTTTATATCCCCAAAAAATATGGGAATATGGATTTTTTTTTTCCCTTCCAAAAATTAGTTTATTAATCTGATGATTTGTTGACTTATAGTTGATGAATATTAAAATTATATCCATACATAGGATGATTAATATTAATAATATTATAATAGAATTGATTATTATATTCCAAATTGTTATTCACAATAAAGAAATTGAGAATAGATTCCCTCCAGTCTAAAATATAGGGCAAAGTTTACAAATGTTTTGGACTGGAGGGAGTATGTTCTCGCACATTTTAGAGCTCTTTAATGTGTTGTGGTGAATAGGGTTAATGCAATCCCAGGATATTTTCTTTTATATAATTTGTTGCTTTTAAAATTTTTTATAGTGTTTTGAAACATTTTGAGGTTAATACTGTTGATTGACAGGCTTTGACAGTTTTAGAATATCTGGTGGCTCATGGGTCAGAACGAGTTATAGATGAGATCCGAGAACATGCCTATCAAATATCTGTAATTTCCTTTTCCCAGATTCCACTTGAAGTTACATATTGCTCTATAATTTTTCATGCAGAGGACCAGTTTATTTGAAGTGATTTATAAATTTAGAATGCGACTTGATATGATTGTAAGTACCGTGTGAAATTGTCAACAGACATTGTCCGATTTTCAATATATTGATTCCAGTGGAAGAGACCAGGGTAACAATGTTAGGAGGAAATCTCAGAGTCTTGTTCTCCTTGTGAATGATAAAGAAAAAATAATAGAAGTTAGACAGAAAGCTGCAGCCAACAGAGATAAGTAAGTCTGCTGTTGCTAATTAATTTTGATATGTCGCTTGGTTATTTTGCTTGCTGCTGCTTTTAGCTAGCACCTGAAATTTTTAGGTCAGACATTTTATTTTCCTAGTTTAGAAGATCCATTGGTTTTTTATTGGAACAATGGAACTTTTGGTTTTCAGATTATAAGTCTAAAATCACAGGTTCTAATATGTTTTAGATATAAATATATGTGGGTTCTCATATTTGAGGAGAGATGTAACTGTCCTTAATGGGTTACCAGGTTTCGAAACACTTCAACTGGTGGAATGTATAGGCCTGGGTCATATTCTGGCGGTGGAGGTTATGGTGATAGATATGATGGTGATCGATATGGAAGCAGGGATGAAGATAGATATGGGTATGGTTATGGCAGAGAAAGAGAGTATGGATACAGGGAAGATGATCGGCACAGTCGTGATGGTGATCGTTATGGCAGAGATAATGAAGAACGCTATAGCAGAGATGGTTACAGGGATGATGAATATCAGGGAAGAAGTCCAGGTGCTGATGATTACCAACGTGGCTCAAGAAGCAGGAGTGCTGATATGGACCGTAATTATGATGACGACGGCCAACATTCATCTCGGTATGCCCCTAGAACTGAATATGATAATTCATTCTATGAAGTTATTTTTTTCTACAAATACGTAAATGAGATAACATATTTTATTTGTATTATTCTAAATGTTCATGTAGTTCTGGATCCTTCCCTTTGTGATGTCATGCAATTTTATGTCTTTTCTTCAATTTGATGTTTTGATCACTATATTATGGGTTGTATTGGCTTTAAATTGTTTTGATTTTCAAGATATTGATCCTTTACTGTTAAGCTTAATTTAAATCTTTCTGAAAAAAAGCTGTCACCTTCCTTTTATGAAGAGCACTTTTGGGCTTTTGCTAGAAAAGAATTCTAACGTAAAAGTAAAGACAGAGCACATGATAACCAATCAATTTTTATTTTTTGGGGGGCTAGTGAAATGAAATACAAGGGAAA
Organism: Prosopis cineraria; assembly: GCF_029017545.1. Lineage (NCBI taxonomy): Eukaryota > Viridiplantae > Streptophyta > Magnoliopsida > Fabales > Fabaceae > Prosopis > Prosopis cineraria. The sequence goes on from NW_026555335.1 coordinate 1,821,409, forward strand.
ATTGCTAATGAAATACTAGGAAAGAGGCCCTGTGTTTCAAGATCTTGTAGAAAAATTGCCCATGAGAACTTCTCAGGTAATTTCATGAGGTCTTCTGTGATTTTAGTTATTGGTCATTTTATATTATATCTGAAGTTTGGCTTAACTCTTCTAATAAAAATTTGAGCTAAAAAAGTGGAGATAACTGTCGTAAATCAAGTCTTTTTACCAGGTTTTGTTGCATATGCATTAGAAAAATTTCTGGTGTGAGCCTTTAACTGTATTTGGCATATCAGCAATAAAGTTTCTTAAAATATTTATTTTAACATAAAAAACTGGCTTTCTTATATTTGAAAAAAAAAACGGGATTTTTGTGGAACTATTATTCTGTGGCATAGCTTGATCATGGATTTACTTAATCTTTTATGTCATTTTATTTTAGAGGTAGCAGTGTGAAAGCTGAAGATCATTCTTTGGAAGCAAGGCATATTCTCCAATCACCTTACACTTTATCCTTCTGTCTCTTCCTCTATCATTTTGTGCCTGCTTTCATGTTGCCTCTTGGAACTATTGAGATTGATCATTTTCTATGCAATGACAGGCTAGAACGCAAACTTTCTCAGCAAAATGTCAGTGCCCCTCCTAGCTATGAAGAAGCTGTTAGTGAATCTCGAAGCCCTATACAGAGTGAAAGGCATGAATTTTATACTTCACGTGATGTACTAAGTACTAACGACAGAAAGTTTATACTTTGCATGTTGTACTTGGTACTAACGACAGAAAGTTGTTACTAATATTTTCCTGAATGCAGGGATGTAGAAGCTTCAACAGCATCTGTTCCAAGGGGTTTTTCTCCAAATGTCAATGATAATATAGCTCAAAATTCTGCTCATACAGGATCTTCTCCTCATGTAAGTGATAATCCAACCCCAGCAACTGCTGCTGTTGGTATTGCTACATCTGCAAACCAAGAAGCTGATTCTTTTGATGAGTTTGATCCCCGTGGTTCTGTATCAGGTATGCAAAATTCTTTCTAGAATTTTTGTTGCTTCTAAGCAAGCTTGTAGTAATTTTTTCTTCCTGTTTTTGTTTTGAAGAATTCTCAATGCATGTTGGGGTTGAAGTATATGCATGCGTTTTATGTGCCTTGTTAAATTATATTCAGTAAATGATCTTTTCCTTTCTTTTCTGATGTGGAGTGTGGGGGTTGGTTGTTGTTTCAATTGTTAGATTGGATGTTGGAAAGCACCGTTTGCAATTTGCTTTGAACTCTGTAGTGAGGCTGGGAAAGCGCTATCTGAGGGTTTATTTGTTATGCACCCAAGTCACAATGATGTGGTGCCTGTTTGGATAAGGGGAAAACGAGCATTTTGGACCCCAAAATCAATTTTTTCTGCCAATTATCCAAACAGTCGAAAATGATCAAAAATGGATTATGGGCCAAAACGCACTTTTCCAGAAGCTCCCTCCGTCCGCTTTCTGCCAAAAGTTTGTCAAAAATGTTGGGGAAAATTACAAATACAAGCCCAAGAACAAATTACAAAGAAAGCACATAATTTAATAAAAATAAAATCAAACTCTCTTCTTTTTCCTTTTTTTTTTCTTAATAAAAGTTAAACTTTGTATCTTCAAAAAATTGATATCTGGTATTTGAACATTAAATTATATAATAATTTATATAGTTAAAAATTAATTCTAATTAAATTATCCAAACATCTTCAATTCTATTAAAATTAATTTTAGAAAAATAGTATCCAAACACATTACGTTATAACATAATCAATTATGATTAAAATCTATCACTTAATCAATTATTTTCATAATCTATTATATCCAATTGAAATCCAAATGGGCATGTGGTTTTGTTGTCAGTTTGACTCATCAGGTGCTGAAAAATTTGCTGCTGTTCATGTGCTTGCAAGTAAAGCAATATGGGCTCCGGTATCCTTGCCCTGATGAGTTGACTTTGGGGATGGCAGTATGGCATATGTGGTGGGATCATGGGATATTGTCCAGTGATTGGACTTCTGGGTTCAGCCAATTGAGGCCTTCTAGATATGGTGGTGGGGCATATGCCTTGAAAAGAGGATTGGCTCAAGGAGTCTCACTCCAGCCACAATTAGCTTAATGTTGTAGAATAATTAGGCTGTAATGAGTCATAGCTGAGAGGAGGTGCTGCTTGAAAGGGTCTCAACAGGCTCTAATTCATTGCAATGTTGTCTTGTTTTTAGGGGAATAATAAAGGGGAGTGCAACAGTTAGTACAATAAAGTTAGTGTAATGAATTTCTAATATTTACACTACAAGTGTGGACTTTAATATGTAACGAATTATCATTGGCAGTCATTTGATGTTTATTGTAATTTCAATATTGAATTTGATACTTAGAAGTGATAAATCTGTTATCTGGATAGCAGTTATAGTTTACAAAGGAAGGGACTGTTATAATAATTCTATGATCCCCCATCCATATTTTCCCATGCAACTTCTAATCTCTTAGAGTTTCACAGTAACTCTGGCATTTCTTGCTTTCTAATTCCATTTTAGAGCCTACGATGGTTTTGGTGATGTCGTTTCTTTTCTTTCTTTGTGTCATTTTGTATTGTATTTGAGGTTTTTTGTTGTGTTATTTTTCTTGTCTTTTATTCGTTGTACTTAGTTTGTCTTTGTAAATCTTTTGGTTTTCAATAATATTTCATGTTTCTAGAAAAAAAAAAAACAGAAGCAACTATTAAAATAAAAAGTAAAACTTGATAAACTGTGTATGGATAGACGGAGTAAAAAAATAAAATGAAAATCACAAAGCCACCTATAATGGTTGTTTATGTTGACATCCATGATGATGCTAATAGGTCAAGCTCTCACAAGACTGTATGGGTGGAAATAGTTCATGAGCTTATCCTGATCTAATTAAGGCTTAATTTGACCTATTTTAGAAAAATAATAGGCCTAGGCTTTACGACCAAACTTATTTAAATAATTAAGTATGATCTAGGCTTACCTATTTATATTTATCCATATACACATTCATTTATCATTGGCAGTCATTTTAACATCAAGACAGCCTTTTTTTTTTTTTTCAAGTAATGCTCTCAGCATACTCTTACCATATCTTTATGTTTCTTCTCAGCTGCTCCTGCCGCTTCTAAAAATGTTGAAATAGATTTGCTTGGCTCACTTTCAGAGTCGTTCTCTTCAAACACATTGGCTTTAGTGCCAGCTACACCAGCAACCACTACCCCTGAAGCCAATGCAAATGGTGGTTCTGCAACTCCCTTTGCAGCAGCAGCATCTGGGCCCAATAACATCAATCAGGTAGGAATTGTGCGACTGTTGTCACTTCTTGTGTAAATAGGTATAAAATTGTTTTTCCTCCTTTCTTAGTTGCACAAAACACTTGATATTTTGTTCAATGGTGATAGGTGGTTATAGAACTGCTTATTTTTCAATGCAACGTGTGATTTTATGCGGTGGATAAATCTCCATAAATGTGTCTATGATGAATGGGTTGATATTAGTGTCAAAAGAATTTAAACTAAATTGACATCCGCATAAGCGCATGCCAAGTCGCCAGCACTATTAGTCAGTCCTGTTTGTGGGCCACAAAGAATTTGACCTTTAGTGGAGGAGATTGGATTTGGAAATTGGAAGCATGTCTTCTGCAGATGGCTATATAAGCATATATGCTTTGAATAATTCTTAGATGCTTTAATGTCTTCGTGCATGAGACGTTCCTTCTGGTTTCCTCTTAAATGTTAGTCCTTTGTGATCTTTGTCGAACTAATATTGTTGGATGACTTTTGGCAGCCATTTGAAGATCCATTTGGTGACTCACCTTTCAAGGCTATTCCTTCTATGGAAACTGCTCCAAATCAACCTCATACATATCAGAGTTTTGAAATATCCCAATCGAGTGGTCTTAATCCAGAAAATGTCTCAAACTTTAGGTTTGGGGACTCATTCTCTGCTGCACCACACTCTACACCTGGTGCCACTCATCCACAATCTTTCTCAACAAGCTCCCAGTTTTTGCCTCAGGATTTGTCAGCTCCACAGCAGGAAACTGATATTCTTGCAGACATTCTTCCTCCAGCACCGTTATCTGTGATGACTTCACATCCAAACACATCAACCACTGTTTCCCAAACTTCACCTCCCTCCTTTTTATCGTCAACTGGGCAATCTGCCCCGGAATCATTTTCTGTACCAAGCAGCCAACTTGCGCCACAAGGTTTCTCTGCTGCAACTAGTCAACCTGGACAACAAGCTTTTTCAGTTCCCTCTGGCCATCTTGTTCAGCAAGGTTTTTCTGCTCCTACAAACCAACCAGTGCAATCTCCTTTTTCAGCTCCAGCTAGCCAGCATGCCCAACCTTTTACGACTCCCACTGGGCAACTTCCGTATCAGACCTTTACAGCTCACACTGGTCAACCTGTACAGCATGCATTTTCATCTCCTAGTGAACAATCTATGCAGCCACCCTTTTCTGCTCCCGGTGGTCAACCTGCACAATCAAGTGGTAATCTACACGGCGGATTCAACTCTCAGGTGGGATCTTTGACTCCACAGCCTCCAAACATATCTCAATCCCAAAACGGACATAATGGACAGATCAGCAGCGAGAGCTTCCTCCCACAAGGATCTACAGCTCCTATTCCATCATCAATGGGTTCTCAAGCTCCAACAGGACAGGATTCACAGAGTGCAAACTATTTTCTACAGCAGGGAGGATCTAATGCTCAATCTCCATTTGGTCCTGCATCACAGTATAACAGTGGGAACCTTGTTGCACAACAGGGGACTGCAGCTCCCTTTGGCTCGTCGATTTCCAATCAACCACAAAGTGTGCCTGGTGGAAAACCAAACGATGTTTTAGGTAGCTTATTTGGTTCAACTGGAGGGAATGCTCCTAATGCTTCATCCTATGCTGTTTCTTCATCTGGACCAATTGCTGTAGTTCCTCTACAATCCAACGACAAGTTTGAGACAAAATCAACTGTTTGGGCAGATACACTAAGCAGAGGGCTGGTTAACTTGAATATATCTGGCCGTGAGTGATTACACACCTTATCAAGCTGTGCTGATTTTCAGTTTTCATAACATGAACATCTCATCTGCTTGAATGATTGAGTTTTATGCTTTTTCTATGCAGCTAAAATAAACCCATTAGCAGATATAGGAATTGACTTTGATGCCATTAATAGGAAGGAAAAGAGGATGGAGAAGCCTGCCGCCACCACTGTAACATCAACTGTGACCATGGGCAAAGCTATGGGATCGGGTTCAGGTATTGGTCGTGCTGGTGCTAGTGCTCTCAGAGTTCCAGCTAACCCAATGATGGGTTCAGGAGTGGGAATGGGCATGGGCATGGGCAACGGTCCTGGTGTTGGTATGGGTATGGGGGCCTATGGGGGCATGAATCCCTCAATGGGAATGGGGATGGGGATAGGGATGGGGATGGGGATGAACATGGCTATGGGGCAAGGAGTCCAGATGCAACCACCTACTGGTATACCTCCTGGGTCCAACATACCAGGTAATTATAACTCCATGATGGGTCCCGGTGGTTACACCCAACAGCCATATGGTGGTTACCGATGAAAGTGAACACCATTCTACATTGCAAGGTAAAGTATTTTTACTCCGATTGTTTTGCTACGATGAAAGAGATGGCATGGCAATGCTGGTGCAAGTGTGCTACTACCTTAAGTGGTCAACATCTGAGATTTGATTTTAAAGCACTGTATTTTTAACATGAGTTGTAATTTTTTTGTAGAGTGACCCAGTGTGATGTATGTTTATTGTTCAACCTCTGCTATTGTCATTCTTTTTAGGGTCACATGTTTCTGTAGCAGCTTTGGCTTGTATTGAGTACACCAGTGAATGGTTAGAATAACCTCAGGCTTCTGTCTTTTGGTTTGTCCCACATTTTTGCACACCAACCTGTGGTGTGAAATTAATATATTCTTTTTCTATTTCCTATTAATAGTTTTTGTAATTTTCTGCTGAACACAGACACGTGTGTGACAACTTTTTCACGAAGGAATGTTGACCGCAAATATGAATGTACTAGATCTCCTTCGAACATTGTGACAAGTGATTGGAGTCCTAAAAATGCCAATATTACTTTTTCTTTTTCAAGGTGTGGGAATAGGGATTGAGCCCTTTACATGAAACATGTAAAGACATGGTTCTTCTTATATGAAATATTTTTTGAAAGGTTGGATGTTAAAAAATGTAAGACATTTTCAGTCTTTTAAGATATAATCATTCGATTAAATAAATTATTTTATATTTATTTTAAGGTGATATATCTGATTAAATAAGGGTAAATATGAAAAAATAAAATTAGTTCAAAAATAAATAATTATTTTATTAAAAGTAAAATTAGGTTAAAAATGTTTTATATTTTTAGACGGAAAAGTAAATCTTTGCTACTTTTGTGAGAGCTGTTGGCATTATCAGTTTACCGTTTGCTTTGTTTTCTGGTCCAAAATTGCCCCTCTCTGTTTTTTTTTTAAAAAACAAGACTGGTAATCTCCTATCAAACTGCACTTGAAATTACCGAAATATGGTACTCCCTCGAAAAGATTGACTTGCTGAATTATGATAGAGATGGTCCAAATGACTGGAAGTGTGCGTCATTAAGCTATACATGAAGATGCGTTAACGATTATTTTACCAATATGGGTTAGATTTCCCAGCCTTTCTTCATTAAACTGGCTTTATTTTAGAATGTGTACTGTGAATTGGCTATCGTCACTGATCTAGGCCCACGGTAAGAGTTAACAACAGATGAAGCCAATTATTATTATTTTTATAGCAAAAGGAGGAGGCAGAAATTATCTCCTTCAAGGTACTGAAAGTAATGACACGCTTCTCTCAATTAAGTATGCATACAAGGATTATGATTTGAATTCTCAATCATTTGCTTACATGATGAAAACCCCTATCTCTTACTTCAATTTTAAATTAGGCTCACTAGTCTTGCTATAGCTTTTGGTGGGGGGAAAAAGCATGGCTATAGATCAAGAGTCCGAACTCAATTTGACAACATTTTATCAAGTTATAAAAACTGATCCATCGTTAAACAAAATATTTTAATTTACTCTGGTGGATGATAATAAAAGAATTGCCTAAAGTCTTAAACAAGTATAAGCGGAGTGTAAAATCAATCAAATCTCCAATAATCATACTCCTTCGGTCCTATTAGGAAAGAGAAAAAATATTTGTTTTGATCAATAGTGCACCTCATGAATTTTGCATCCACATTTATCATTTTGTTCTAATTAAATATTACAAATATTATTAAATGTTAGAATATTTTATTTTGAATTTTGCATCCACATTTATCATTTTGTTCTAATTAAATATTAAAAATAGTATTAAATGTTAGAATATTTTATTTTTAAAATGTGTATTTAATAAGAATAAAATTAAAAATTTATTAAATTTTTAAAAAGTTAATGAAATTTAAAGTTTTATTTAATTTTGATAAAATATGTTAAAAATAATTTATAAATAGAATCAGAGATAGAGATATATAACTTGGGAAACAACATGCTCATGAAATACAGGCGCGCATCTACACGAGAAGTCCATTAACCCGTTCTACTTTTATGCAAGCATTAATTTATGGTTTCATTATTAGGTGAGCATCAGCTTATTTTTCATACTAACAAAAATTCACAATCTGACCTTGCCCAGTTATGTGGGCACAAGGTATAAGAGCTTAATGATTTGTGGCATCCGTCATTCTGTCAAGCCAGTCTAAGAGACGGATAAATATAGCTACATTTACATGTACGCATGCTTAAGAGTTCAACTGTGAATGGTTAATGTTGGAACCGCAGTTTAATAGTTAAACACCAAAGGGATCTTTTCCAAGTATCAGAGGAGAGTTAATCTTGAGTTAAGAGAGAACGTTCTTGACTTCGTTAAGTTGCGCCAACATAAAAGTACACGCTTTGAAGAACCCTTAAATCGCCACAAGATGACATATGGGGGGCAAGGGATCTAGAAACTGCAAACCAGATTACCATCCAAAATGGTCTGATTAGCAATGACAAATGTTTATATAATCCAACCCTAGGCGCCAGCTTACAGTTTTATTTGTTTGCAAGAGTTGTATATCCATCTCCCCAAGGTTATCGAGGTCATTAATCCATGGAATCTTAGAAAATCTCGAGTGTAGTTCTTGTGAAAGATACGGGGATTACACCTGGCTTCGATTTTGCCCTTCAAACCCCCATGGGATGCCTTGAGGAGCCTTTGATCATCTTCAGCCTACTTTTATCACCATTATTATGAATGTAAGGAAACCTGGGACAGCATTATCAACAGATAACGAATTAAGGCCAAAAAAAGATAACAAACAGACATGTTAATTCCCAAAAATAAAAAATGCTCTTGACATCATGTTATTACCATGGGAATGTAATGTCACTCCAAAAATACTTGAATTCTGTCACCCATAGTGTCATTAAAATCTAACAACTGTTTGCCGCCTACTTCCTCTGCTGCATCATCCAACAGTTCTTTGAGATTTACGCCCCCCAGAGCTGTGTAAAGTTGAGACAGAAGCTCTCAGCTTAGGTTGCCAAATTGGAATAGATACCAATTTATACCGTAACTTCATGGCAGAATTTCTAAAATAGTACCTGGAACTATGCTTGTGATTCCCTCCAAGAATCCCGCCTATATATGATCAAATGTATGATATGAAGGGGGAAAAATTGGTCAAAGAGAAGAACAAAAAATTTTTCATGGGACAAAACAAAACTTAAAGAACATTGACCATAGAGGAATTACTTGCAGTAAATGTACATGACCACCGATATCAGGGGGATCAAGATATCAATGTTTACATGCTCACTAAAGCAACACATTATATTATAAATAAGAGAAAATTAATTTTAGTTCTTTAATTTTTAACTCACTTGTAACACAGTCTCTCAATAATAACTTACTGTGACTCAGTTCCTCAACTATGAGTCGTTGCAACTTAGTCCCTCAACTTTTGACTCACTTATAATTCAGTCCTTATTTTTCAAATTTTTCAAATAATGAAATATATATCAACTTCTCTAAATGAGAGGGTAAATGGGTAAGGATTAGAATAATTATTCCCGTAATCAGTATTCACAATGCATCAATTCCAGCCTTAAATATAAGTTGCGACAAGACCATGAAATAATAAAATTTTGAGAAAACATAATTTTAAATCCTTACACTTTGCTCACTTTATGCTATTGGTCTCTGCACTTTTTTTTCCGATATTTTAAATCTCTATACTTTTGTTTTTTTATTGTTTTAGGTCTCTCCAAGGTCCTTACACTTTGCTCATGGAGGGACCTAAAAAATGAAAAACAAAAGTGTAGAGACTTAAAACACAAGAAAAAAAAGATCCAGGGCCCAATAGCAAAACGTAAGCAAAGTGCATCCAAAGTCATGTTTTTCCTAAAATTTTTCACTGCAAATGTGGAAAACAGTAAGCCGTATCCTTTAGCAGTTATACTTAATAAATACGAATAAGACATTGTCAAATATCCCCAATTTTTAATGTAAACTGTGCACTTTGAAGCCACAGAATTTGCTTAAATCCAGTATGTTGCCCCAGGAGGCTGGAAATGCAAGGTGACTTACAGGGATCCTAAGATCAAGTTTCTCAAATCCATCCCTTCCTGTTATTTTGATTCTCAGAGTCCGAGACCAGATCCTTGAAAAAGGGTCCTTTGAACCATCTGCAGCATAGTCATTGTACACATCAGGGGTTATAACTTCCACAATGGGTTCTTGAGAACTTTGACTTGTCTCCTCTGTATCAACTTGATCCTTCCTTTGTATACTGTAGAGGCTACTGCTCACTAACAAATAACTGCATACCATAAGAATGCAATTGCGGAATGCAGAATATATATTCATTTACATACAATGTGAATATCAGTGATATGCGCTAGATCTTTCTCTTCAATTGTTAATCTTTTTGCCTTGAGGTGATATGGAGTTGAGTACCAGAGTGGCAAGATGGATCCTTAACGAAAAGAAAGTTCTCTAATTGTCTTGACTATTTATGATTAATCAGATGTTTTTTTTTTTTAAATAAAGTCTGATGATCAAACATGTCCTAGAGAATATTTTCTCCACATAAACAGAACTCTCAACAAACTTCACAAGATTCTCTCTAAGATAAATTATCCATGCGGATGAACACATGGGATGATTCTATTATCAGCAAAAGAACCTTCCCTTTGTACACTTCTATGGAAATGGTATGCTGAATCCAGATATATAAGTACTACATTGTTTGAAGAGAAAGCAAAACAAGAATGTATATATGCTATTATAGTAGAAAATTTAGAGGTATATAACACATGTAAGAAGCTTAGTGCTCTTTCATTATGATACCTCTTAAGAAAAGCAATGCAATTTTTATGTAAAAGGTCTTTCACTAACCTCTCGTTGTAGAAAGCTGATCCAGGCTTGTAGCATAACGCTTCTCTTCTTCATAGTAAGTATTGAAACCTAAGATATCCTTCATTTCTTGAAAAGACGGCATGCTTCCAGGGGGAGGAATACGACCTCCTTTAATGGCAGTTAGGGAATCCTACAAATTAAGTCCTTGGCATCATTTACCCTTAATTACTAAAAACTAAATTATCCTTTAGTTCCAAAGAAATATTGAAAGAGGCTGGATAGAATTCCAAATCATGAGCTAAAAATTTTGCTATATGTTATAGGCTCAATTACAATCAGCGTAAACAAGCATGGCAAATGGACATAATAATTTCTCCACACCTCAAGTCTCAACTCAATCTTAAACTAATTAGCATTTATGAGGAACAGACATGAGCTTCAAAACATCATGTCAAATTAGTAAACTGGACAATGGACCTTGTTATTATATTTATGAGATTTAGTTAAAATATCCCAATTCATCATTCCCACTTAAAAGTCCCAATAAAATTATTCTAGATAATCTTCAAAATATTCCCTATCAAAATTACATTACAGCAATTCCTTCTTTGCTTTAGATAGAATGTCTTTTATTTTTTATTACCAAAACAAAAAAAGAATGTCTTCTATTTTTGAGAGTGTGAGAGAGTATTGCCTCAAATAAATGATGCCATATATTGCATTCATTAACTTATAATAACGCAAGGGTTTGGATTTTGGCATCTAGATACACCCTAAAGGATGTTAGTTTTACAAGATGAGTATTGGGATTTCCTTTTATATGTCGAACATGTTAAAATGTCAGATTTCAGTTAATTTTATTTGCCAACAAGCACATCCAGTAACTCGTTTTCTTTTCTTAGAAAGACGAAAGGAAAAGGCATGTCACCTGCATTGCTTGTATAGAAACACCAATCAAAGAAAGTGGATAAGCCACAAGCTTGTAGCCAATATCTTCAAGTTCTTGAGGATTAAGTATAGGTGTTTTGCCTCCTCCTTCAAGCATATTGGCCTACACAAGACTACAAGATCTTACAATAATGCAAACTTTTTCCTGATGGCTTCACACACACACACACACACACAGACACACAAAACCAACAGAAACTATGAAACAACAACAACTAGTCATGCAAGTTACTAAAGAAGTCCATAATTTTATTTGCTGGAATTGAATGATAAGCTATGTACATTCAGATTGGATTTGTGATTTCAATTCAGGACTTCCTCATTCCACATGTGAATTTACTTGAGAGTTTCTCATGAAATTTTTCTAATAAACAAGACTAATTTGAGAATGTGACTTTATGACAGTTACTGCTTATTAAATAAAAATTCTATAAACTACCTTGAAGCTTTCACATGACAAATAAGTAAAACATTTTGTTATGAAGAAAATTTGAGTGCAGATAAAAAAAATACCATTTTTGGAATAAGTGGAGAAACTTCACAAAATGCTTTCATTTCCTCTTTTGATATCAGTGCATCAATAAATAGAACATCTGCTCCAGCATCAGCAAAAGCCCTTGATCTTCGGAGTGCTTCGTCCAACGACACTGCTTGACAAGAATCAGTTCGTGCTACAATGACTATATCAGAGCCACTCTCTATTCTAGCATCCACAGCTGCTTTAATCCGCATCACTGCCTCCTCTCTGGACACCACTTTCCTTCCTTTTGTGTGGCCACATGCTTTCGGAGATACCTAGGAACCATTATTAGGCAAAACTGATTAAAGGAAACAATAGAATAATTCAAATCCATGACCTCAGGATTATTAGGTCTGACAAGTTAGAGAGAGATACAAAGAGACTGGGAGAAATTATTAGATCACCACATAACTCTTACAGAATAAAAATATGACATACAGAAAGAAACCTGATCTTCAAGAATGATTCCAGCAAAACCAGCTCTAATATAACCCTTGACTGTCCTTTTAACATTCATTGCATTCCCATATCCATTATCGCCATCTCCAATGACAGGAATTGACACAGCTTGTGTAATTTGTTGCCCATGATCCACCATTTCTCCATAAGACATATAGCCTGTATCTGGCAACCCCAATCTGGAAGCTGATATTGAGAAACCTAAACAAAGCACGGAAAAGAAAAGTTAAATTGCTGATCTACAAGCTGAAAGACAATCTTGCGGTATAAAATAGCAAATGAGGCTGATATTTATTGATCCTGGTCACTTGCTTCCTACCACTTATTTATCTTCAAATGTCGGCCTATATTTGCCATAACAAAGGATATTAGTTCTGTAAAAACAAAAGCAATTACTTCCTTTGTTAAAAAATGTAAGGTATTTTTTAAGGAGTTGGATGTTAAAAAATGTAAGATATTTTTAGTCTTTCGAGGTGTAATCATTATTTTTTTTTTCAAAAGTACCCTTATTGATAAATGACTTTATATTTATTATAGGGTAGGGTATTTAATAGGGGTAAATATGGAAAGAAAGGATTAATTTGAAAGTAAATTACTATTTTAACAGGAGATGAAATTCGGTTAAAAATGCCTTATATTTTTTAATGGAGGGAGTGTGTGTTTTACAAATAACAAAACTCAAGTTCTGTAAACATTTTGAGTTAGAGAAGATGACTCTAAAATAAGTTATAAGCCGATATGATCTGAATTTAGTGAAAATATAAAGGTTTAATGCTCAAGCCGTGAAAACGGAAATTCTCCAAGGTTTTGAAATCCAAACATCTCGAAAATGACATGTTTCCTATAATGGAGTATTAAAAAGATCAGTTGTTAAACTGATACCAAACAGTTAAAATAAACTTACAAGGAGCTCAAAGACGGAGAGAACTTGAGTTGCAGATCCTTATATATCTAAAGTAATGAAATTTAAGATTTAAAAAATTTGTGAGCATAGCACAAATGGAATTCGGTAAACTTTAGTTCGTAGTTGCGGTACTTGAAGTGTCAATAAGAAGTAAATTAACGAGTAAAGCCAATTGAAGAATGAATAATCCGGACGAAGAAGCCACTTAAAAATATTAATTTTGGTTATTACACAATCAAACATCTTTCAATGTCATGATTAGCATTCGAGAGCTAATTGGCACCTTTATGCATTTGACGCTTGTGCAATATAATTAGTGATTTATGGTCTTGAATGGTTCCCACCTATCTATATATCAAGTAATCACTGATAACAGGCAAGCACACGGGATGACTAGAGTTTTTAACCAAACCTACATGGCCACACGAGATAAATTCTACTTTCTCCCCGAAAAAGTAGACATTCTCCCAAATCATATCCTGTTTCAATAACGACAAAATCCTTAAATCTTGAGAAGTTCATACCGCTGGTAAAGCAGTATCGGAATCCAGCTCTTTCAACAAGCTTGGCACTGAGAGCATCGAAACAAGCAGGGCCTTGATGAACCCCTGGAGAGTCAAGAATTCGGCGAAGTACCTTGACCGGAGCCTCGTTCACAAAGCCCCTGTCAAACGAGCAAGCTACGGAGGTTCGACGATGAAACCGGTTGCAATTACTCCCTGATTTATTGTGTAAAGGATGGATGACAGGCGAAAGCGAAGGAGACGGAAGGGTGCACCCAGCTGAAAATGTGGAAAGTTTGGGAAACGCTGGTAATGGAGCACATCGATGCCTATGGGGTGAAGGTGCATGAGGAAGAGACGCACAGTAGCTTTGGCCGCTAACTACCGAACCCTTCATTGTCCCTCTCCCCCCCTCTGACCAGATTTCTTCTGGTAATAGTGGGATTAGCCTGGATAGTTTGTCGTCCTCGTGGAGATTAATTCGTGCCAAAATTACATTTGAGACCCTACAAGAATTATCGTAACATGAAAATAAGATTATAATAAATATGTTACATTAAAATTGTCAATTAATACAAAAAAAATTGGTTGACAAAGAAGAAAAATAATTAACAATTATTTAATAACAACAGACAGCGTCAACAAAAAAACATGAAATTGTTATGAATATTAAAATAATAGTAAATGTTCATTTTCATCACTTCTTCATCTTCATCTTCTCCCATAGAACTCCCACTATTATAAGAATTAATTATCCTTTATTTACCTTTATCATTTATGTAACATTTGATATGTAAGATCATGCCTATAAATAGGACATGTAATTTGTATTAAAGTACACAATACTCTACAAGAAATTCTCTCATTCTCTTGTCTTTAGTTCTTCTTCCAATATCTTTTTTTTTAGCTGTTTAATTTCATAATATGTTATCAACACGAGAGTTCTGGTAATCTAAAGGTTCTGTAGCAAGGTTTCTCATTGCAAGGTAATTTTTATATTCATATATGATTTGATCTACTTCCTCCAGTCCCATTTATAAGGTAGGTTTTAGAAGGCCTATTTGGTCTTATTTATAAGTCATGGTGTGGCTTTTTAGGTAATAAATTTTTTTCTATATCAAGAAACTTATACAAGAAAAGTCTTAACATAATTTTATATGGATAAATCACATTAATTATGTACCCCAATGGTTGTAAGATTATTGAAGGTAGATAAAGATCCTTTTAGACCTAGTTACATGCAATTTAATATCTCATTTGTTGTTAACTTATTAGCGAGATATAGTTCTTCACTAATATGAAGACACTGGAATGGTGTTAAACACATTTTTTTTTGTTATTTTAGGGGTACTAAGAATATGGGATTATTTTATTTTAAAGTACCTGAAGCTGACTTTATTGGTCATGTAGATGCTAGATTTTTGTCTAATCCTCATGTTGGTAGATCACAAATGGGTTATTTGTTCACATGTGGTAGTATAGCCATTTCATGGCAATCTATGAAACAAACAATATCAACTACATCATCTAATCATGCAGTGACGGATCCAAAAAATTTTAATTATGGGGGCATCATATATTTACATTTATAAAGATACACTTGTAATACAAAAAATATATCATAATACATTACAAAAAAATTGAATATACATCACAACTTTTCCTCTTGAAGTTTTTTTTTGGATAAACTTTCCCTACGAGGTTTCATATTTTGATAATGTTGAATAATTTTTTTTCATTTTCAACACTATCAAAAATTTCTTTTTCTATGTAAGTAACCAAATAATCATTCAACAGTTTATCTCCCACGCGATTTCGCTTCCGATTTTTAATGATATTCATAGCAGAGAAAGCCCTTTCAACTGTTGCAGTTGCCATTGGTAATATCAAAGCTAATTCCACAAGTAAATACACCAACGGATATATACAATATGCTTCTTGGATTCCACGAACTTTATAGAAAGATCACTAATTCCTCCTAATTTTGAAAACACACTATCAGAGGATACATCTATAAAATAATTTTGAAACTGATTATCTAATGCCAAAAATTGTATAGGTGAAAATTAAGCAGGATAAAATCGAGCCAAACGAATTAACTTCTCCTTATGAAATGATGAAAATGAATCTTTTGGATTTAAGTATGCTATACAAAGAAGCAATTCAGTATTTACTCCTGTAAAACGATTGTTCAACTCTTAAAGTTGCCAATCAATGACTTGATAAAATAATTCAACTTGAAAGTGATGTAAATTAGAAACTTTCTCCATTCCATGTCTTGGTCTTCCTTGTATTTGAAAGACACCATTCATATTTGAAATGATAACATCATGCTTTCCACAAAATAATGAAACTTCATTAAATAAAGAATGACAACCATCATCCCTCATGATTTGCAATCTTTGTTTTGACACTGCAACTAACTTCATAGCATTTACAGTGTCTTAATCTCTTCTTTGTAATGCTTGAGACAACTCATAAGTAATTCCTAGAATATTTTTCATCAAGTGCAATATGAAAACAAATCCAAATGATTGCATGGAATTTAACAAAGCACGTGCTTCAGCTCTTTGATCTAAACTTATGCCATCTTCCTCAACAATTTCAAGCACATCAATCATAGAGGAGAACAAGGAAATTAGACTAAGCAATGTACCATAATGTGAATCCCATCTAGTATCATCTACCCTCTTGATTGTTATTTCTTAATTCAAGCCACGTCCACTTGAGATTTCTTCCCTTTGCAAAGCTTCTTTAATCTTATCAATTTGTTTTTCACGAAGAATATCTCGACGCTTACAAGAAGCTCCAACAACAATAGATAAATTATTAACTGTGCTAAAAAATGATGCTATTTCAACATGCTTTTTTGCTACTGTAACAAGAGTTAATTGGAGTTGATGGACAAAACAATGAATATAAAATGCAATATTATTCTCTTTCAATATTAAACTTTTAAGACCATTAAATTCACCTTGCATGTTGCTTGCTCCATCATATCCTTGTCTACGTAATCTTGACAAACTTAGCCCATAGTCTGCAAATAATGACTTTAAAGTTGAT
Source organism: Prosopis cineraria (assembly GCF_029017545.1). Lineage (NCBI taxonomy): Eukaryota > Viridiplantae > Streptophyta > Magnoliopsida > Fabales > Fabaceae > Prosopis > Prosopis cineraria. Next base: position 1,838,200 of record NW_026555335.1, read on the forward strand.
TTTAATAACAAAGCATTAGTATTAGAAATTCAAATAAGACTGAGGAAGTGCTCCATAACTTTGCCTTGCTTGTTCACAGAACGCAAAGCCACAACCATTTGTTCCTTAATTGAGACATCTTGAGATTCATCAATCAAAATTGTAAATAACTTATTTCACAGATCATCAATTATAACTTTAGTAGTTTCACTAGCAGCAGCTCTAATGACATTAGCTTGTATTGCAAGAGCTGTTAATTTGAGATTTCCACGACCCTTCTTCAAAACTTTGTGAATAGTCTCATTATGATTAGCAAGAAAATTTAGAAGCTCAAGAAAGTTCCCTTGATTATTAGAAGATGATGACTCATCATTACCCAAAAAAACTAACCCTTGACGTAATAAAAACCAAATACAATTAATTATTGTAGTCAAATGAATCCGATAGTTCTCTTTTATTTGATTAGATTACCTACTTATAGTAATATCAATGTGTTGTTTTTGTTTCATTAAAACTTCACAATTTCTCCAAGCTTGGTTATGAAAACTATTTGGACCTCCAACATAAACTTGAAACCTGTCAATTTTTTTTCAATTTGTGAATCCTTCTGTTAGAAATGCTTTACCACTACCTTTGTGCTGTCCAACGTCTAATCTCATAAGATAACAACATAAGCAATAAGCAGCATCTTCCTTTTGACTATATTCTAATCAATTGCCATATTTTGAATATCAATCTAGATTAAATCTATGAAAGGTATTCCCAAATTGTCTTTGGGGAAGATTAATCTCTTTTGGTTGACAAGGAACCTTTTGTAAATAATATCTTCTAATTTCATCTCTATCATTGGGATGATAACAAGACATTTTTGGTCTCAATCCAAGATCACTAGGAAGCTTTTCTAAATCAAATTTCAAAAATCTTGAATCTAATGTTCTATCTCTGCATTCACCATGAGCTTGAGAAGATTATTGTTCTGATGATGTTGCTTTTCTTTTGAACATTTTTTTCCATTATAAGAAGCCTAAAAAATTCGAAGTTCAATTCAAATTATTATAATGATAGTATGACATAAACAAATCAATATAAAATAGAAAAATAAAATAAAAATATGTGGAGTGTTGTTTGTAATTGTGCTCTCACTATTCAGCATAAATTATTCAAAGCATTATCCCTCTCATTTGACCATTTTAGCATTCCAATAGAGTATTAATTATAGACTAATAAATAAAAAAGTTGGTGGTTCCAAAAGATGGCCTTCCTCGTGTACTTACGCAGCTACGTCTGCCATCTAAAGCAAAAGGCCAAGAATCACATACTCGTATATCTATTTTTTATTTTTTTGTTCTCTTCCACTTTTAATAATCTATTCATTCCAATTCAAAAATTCTTGGCAAAACGCGATGATCATTCTTAAAATCAAAACCAAATTAAGCTTGGTATAAAGTACTCTACTAGTCCCAAAGCACCGAACGCAAAACTAAAGAGTGGCAGTCTGGTCTATTCGGAAAAGACTTAATCACCCGCAAAGGCTTAGGTAAGGGTAGTGAAGATTGAGTTGCAGAGCAGAGCAACAAGAGTCGAATGCATGATGAAAAGTGAGTCTGCAGTTTGGGATTTTAGGGATTTTGTTTTTGTTTTGGTTGCTGAAGCAGTGAGGCTTATAAGGGAAGATGAAAGGGGTGCAAAAAATAAGTTTTTAATTACAAAATTAAGAGTATAAAAATAATAAAAAAAGTTCAATGCGTAAGTGTTATATTATTAATCATTGGGGGGAATTAACATCTATTAAATAGGGGCATAGAATACATATGCTTCTTATATTTTTTTTTAAAAAATATGTTTTTATTGGGGACAACTGCCCCCTCTTTCATCCATATAGATCCCTCATTGTAATTATGCATAAATTCTAGTTGTACATGAAGCAAGTTGAAAATGTATGCGGTTAAATCATTAATCCATTACATAAGGACTACTTATGGTCTGTTTTATAACAAAATGATCTTGACGATCATATACGAAGATAATATTACTTGTATTACCCAATTGAAAGTAGGGTACATTAAATGAGATACAACGAAACATATTTCATCAATTTTTTTTACTCACAATCTTCAAGAAAATGGTAAAATTAATATCCAACAAATTCATTTCAAAGAAAATCTAGCTTATATGTTTACCAAGTCACTTCCTGTTAAAATATTTGAAAAGCTTTTTCTTGATATTGGATTTCACAAACTTAGAGATATCAATTGATGATGTCAAGAGGAGAAGTTAATATGTGCTATACTCTTTTTTTCTTATCTAAGGTTTTTTTCTCATTGGGTTTTCTTAGCAAAGTTTTTAATGAGACTGCATTGAAAAGCGTATAAATAAATGATGTACTCTTTTCTTTTGTTAGGTTTTATCCCATAAGATTTTTCCTAGTTAAGATTTTTAATGAGTCACATTCTTATATAATGCACATCTAGGGAATGTGTTATGAATATCAAAAAGATGGTGGATGTTCATCTTTATCACCACTTCATCTTCATCTTCTTTCATAAAACATCCACTATCATGAGAATTGATTACCTTCCCATGAATTTCTTACTATCATGAGAATTGATTACCCTTTATTTGCCTTTATCATTTGTATAATTTTTGATGTGTAAGACCATGTCTATAAATATGACATGTAATTTGTATTGAAGTATACAATAATCTATAAAAAATTCTCTCATTTTCTTGTTTCTATTTCTTTTTCCAATATCTTTATTTTCTAATTGCTTAATTTCATACAAAAATTTATTTTATGAGACTTCTTTCTATGGTATTTTAGAAAATTTTTTTCCAAAATTATAATAAAAAATTTTTAAGTCTAAAATACTCACTTATAAGGTGAAAATATGGGCCAACTCGTGCCATTTGAATTGAGAGAAATGTGTATTAGGTTGGGTTCAACCTATTTTTATATGGGTTAAAAAAATCTCAACCCAACTCTTGAGAGTTAGCAAATTAAATGGGCTAACTCGCTAACTCATTTATTTATTTTTTATTAATTTTTTAAACATATATCTAAATAATAAGTTTTTAATTTAATATTTCTTCATGATTCATTTTAAACATACCAAAATATTATTTTATAATGTTTGTACAAAATATATAAATTGATCCAGCTAAATAAATAATGTCTAATATGGTTTATATCCACAACATTTTTTCCTTTTTCCTTTTTTATTTTTTTTGAAATAATATGGGTTAAACGAGTTAATTCTAATTCATATGATTCACGGGTTATATGGTTCGAGTTAAAAAAATCCGTTTTTATTTGGGTCAATTTTTTTTAACCTAACTCAACTCTTATAATCAGTTATTCGAGCAAACCCACATAATCTAACCCATATTCTCAGCTATTACAAATAGTATGTGTTGTTAAAACTTCTGTGTTGTTATATTTATAAATGGATACTAGGGTAAACTAAAACTTATAATTTTTTGCAACTTTATAACATCTCAGTCTTTATAATTGAAATTTCTAAAAAAGAAAAAAGGAATTGGTGAACAAATATCAAAAAATTATTTTAAAGAGTTATATATTTGTATGAGCTAAATATTAATTTGCTCAAATAATTGGCTGTCTGTGATTAACGCCAAGGCGGGAACATATTCCATTGAGAGATGTCAAGAAAGAGCATCCCCCACTTGGGATTAGGAATCCCACTAGTGTCTCCTTTGCCTCTACATGTCAATCCCCATTATTCTTTCTTTCCTTCTCATACATCTATAAATACTTGTTCTTGTCACCCTTTCCCTCCATTTCTTCACCAACCCACCCCCATCAAACTGTCACTCTGTAAGTTTTTCTTCCTTGTCTTTCTCCGTTTTTCCGCCTTCGTTGCTTTCCTTGTTTGTTAATTCCCTCCCTCAGTTTTCTTTTGTTTGTTATAATTCTTGGTTTGATTCTTGTGCGAACCAATTCACTTGAACACCCTTAATCCTTTATATGATAATATATGAAATTTCTTTCCTTTTGCTCGACTGTATATTTTTCTAGTTCGTTGCAGAATATTTGCTTCTTTTTTCTATTCCTCTCTATGATGAGATTTCTAAGGAATTAGAAATTGAAACATTCTTTTTAATGGGTAAAGTTATACTCCTGAAAATTTTTTCCTCAATTCCTTTCAGATGGAATGTCTTTCTCTATGGATTATAGTTTTTGGATCTGTTACCTGGATATTATGCTTAGAACTAATAATCTATCAAAACTCAAAAGTATTTTGCTCAGGCAATTTGACCTTATCTCTGGGCTATGCTTTTTACCCAAAAATAAAAAAAAAAAAAAAACAAAAGAGGAATCTCATCTATGATGGGTACATCAAAAAAATAATAGTTAGTTTCATCTGCTTAGAGAAGAAGTTTGGTGTTTCTTGCAGTTCAAGGCTGCTGCATCATAAGTCAGTTTTATAAGTTAAAGCAGTCTGTCACCGTCTACAACATTGCATTTATACATCATTCTATACATCTATAGGAAAGTTACAATGTCATATTCAAATCCTTTAATTAATTTTCTACACGATTTGAGCCCCATTTTCATTTGTTTAATTTACTTGGATCACTTGCGTTGTGTTCCTCCTAGTAGCTCAGATCAATACCAAGAATCATTCAAATACATGTTACAGTTGCATAACGGAAACTTGCTTTATGTTGAAACAATAACTTACTGTAAACAATAACTAGTTATGCAACTTGAACATGAAGTACTTATATATTTTGCAGGACTCATTGGTTTCCCTGTCTCTCGTTGCAAGGGATGTCTTATCCTTGCCCATTTCTGAATAAAATGGGAGCCATGATCTGTTGTATGACTAAAGCAAACAAATACAAGAAGTTGGATAGGAAGTTAGAAAGGAAAATAGTTGAAATTAATAGATCTTCTTCTGCTGGACAAAGAAATTTCAAGTCAATTGATACTGTTGTTATGCGGTTCCCTCAGATCAAGGAGGGACTCAAAACATTAAAAGGAATATTTGTAGAGTATGGTAAGTTCCCATTTTTAATATCCATCCTACCTTTCTTTCCTGTATAGTTCTTTATTTTTGAAAGAAAACTAACTTTTATGTCCCATGTTACAAAGATGAGGACTCTAATGGATCTATAGACTACAACGAACTGAAAAAGTGCTTTGAACAATTGCAAGTTCATCTACCAGAGGAGGAAATTAAGGATCTATTCCATTACTGTGACATTGATGGAAGCAAGGGCATACAGTTCAATGAATTTATCGTTCTTCTATGCCTCATTTATCTTCTAGAAGAACATTCACCCTCTGATAATGTATAGGGCAAAAAACTTGGTTTTCTACCTTCTTGATATTGAATCCGTGCTGATTATTATTATATGATGATTTTTATTTCTTTTCATCAAGGTGGAGTTAACACAGCTGGGAAAAATTTTTAATACCATAGTCGAAGTCTTTCTGTTTCTAGATAAAAATGGTGATGGCAAGCTTAACAAGAAGGACGTGGTCAAGACCCTGAATGAGACTTACTCTCGAGAAAGATCCCCAGCTAACGTCACTAAGATCCGATTTAGTATTTCACTTTGTTCTTCAGATAATATTGATATTGTCTATATGTTTTTCTTTCTTGTTCAATTACCTGTTTTAAATACTTTTTTCATCTGTCATTTTTGCAGAAGAAATGGACTGGGACAGAAATGGGCAAGTCACTTTCAGGGAGTTCCTCTTTGGTTTCTTAAAATGGGTTGGGATTGATGAGGATGAACCGGATCATTAAGCAGAAAGTTATGCTGCAGATATGAGTGATTGATTTTAGGCTTTGTTAAACGTGCATGAATTTAACTGTTATAAGTATTTTGTGCAAATACGCTGGTGTACAGTTGTTTTATTTTATATCTTTGAAGCATAATTGAACTCAGTGATGTATTTGGTCATGATTGTACTCTTTAAGCCCCCTAATCTTTGCATATTTTACTGAAATCATGCTGAAAGTATTATATATATATATATATATTTTTTTTTTTTTTCTGGTGAACCTGAAATTTAATAAAGCAAAGCAGGAATACCGTATAGAATACACAATTAATGCCCCACACTAGCAGAAAGATCCACCGATTCTCTAGTCTAGTAGTCTAGTCTTGTTATATACAGTCTCGGCATATTTAGTATGCATAAATTCTAGCTCAATCAAGAAATGACGAATAAGAAAAAGCTTAATCAATACAAAGTTTACAAACTCCTAAAACACATTTTACATCATTGTGTTGAATAAATTCTCAACGTATTCCGAGAGCCTGGATTCTCCTGATCAAGGACAAAGAATAAGCATTCCTTTGTTTCCATTCTTCCGTGCTCTCTTTCTGGTTTTTTTCCACGATCAATCTGTCATTTCCATCGAGGATGCTTACTATTTGTCTCATGCTTGGTCTTAACTGCGGGTCAGACCGGGTGCATGCAATTCCTAGCTTCACCAATCTCATCAGTTCTTTGTAATTGTACTCTCCATTGAGCCTCATGTCTGCTAAATCCTGCAGTGGTCTTTTTCTCGTCTCAAATTCATGAACCTTCTTCACCAATAGCACCTCGGGCTGCCTAAAGTCCACTGCCATCTGTCCACTGATAACTTCAAGTATCACCACACCAAAACTGTAGACATCAGCTGCAGAGGTAGCTTCACCGGATTCCATATATTCCGGTGACATGTAGCCAAAAATCCCTCGAACTGATTTGCTGGTGTCTTTGATTACATGATGGCCATGCTCATTCCGGGTCAAAAATTCAGCCAGGGCAAAACTGCTGAGTCTTGGGTTCATATCCGGCTCAAGGACCACAGCTGAAGAAGTGATGTTCCTATGAATTACATGTTCTTCCCATTCCTCATGAAGATAAAGAATGCCAGAAGCTAGAGATTTTATTATATTGTATCTATGATGCCAGTGCAGGACAGAACACCCATCTCTATGATTATAATGATGCAGAAGATGGTGACTGAGAAGTCTTGCTGCGGAGTAATCATACACAACAAGCATTTCCCCTTGCTCAGTACACCATCCTCGAAGCTGAACCAGATTCCGGTGGCGAAGTCTTGCTAGATTTCGCAGTTCATTAGAGAATCTTTCACGCAGTGCTGGGCAAGTCTTCATTCCAAGGCGTTTCACCATGACATGGTAACGATCCTCAAGGATGCCATGGTAGGCAGTTCCAAAGTCTAGCTCAGCTACCTTCCTTGACTCTGAAAAATGATCTGTAGCCAAGACAAGCTCCTTGTATGATATTTCCCTTGGAGCTTCAACCACAGGAAATGATGTGTGGCGATACATGCTCTTTGCAGAGGAGATTCCACTGTTTCTATCTTCTGCAGTCATGTATATTGTTCTCCCATTTGCCGTGACATAGTTGGATGAAGAATAGTTGGTGATTGTGCTGACATTGTCAGTGACAGTGCTAGAGCCATTTGTGCTGCTAAGGCTTGTATCAGATGGAGATGATAGAGTAATATATAGAGGGTGGGAATGGAAAGAAGGAAGAGCTGGCAATGGCCTTGAAACGTCAGAAAGTGCTTCTACAATCCACTTCATGCTAGGCCTTGATTGTGGTTCATGGAGTGTACAAAGAAGGCCTATGTGAAGCAAATGTTCCATCTCAGAAAGCTTGTAAGAACCATCTGGAAGCCGAGTATCCCCTGCTGCTAGGAGCTTTCTCTCATCAGAAAGCCTTCTGACGAAGTCAAGCAAAATGATCTTATCATCAGGGTACGCAAGGTCAATAGCTCTCCTTCCAGATGCCACTTCCAGCACAACTATGCCAAAGCTGAACACATCAGATTTTGAAGTGGCGATGCTTTTTTTCTGGAAACTCTCAGGGGGCAAGTACCCAATTGTGCCACCAATTCTTGTTGTCTCTGCCAACCTGAAAGGGTCGATTTTGGTTGATGTTTTCCTACTTTGATGATACTCAAGCTCATGTTCTAGCCACCTTGCCAAGCCAAAGTCACCCAACCGAGCATTATATTGGGAGTCAAGCATCACATTGCTGGTTTTCACATCCCTATGAATGATCTGAGTCTCTAGCTGCTCATGAAGATAGTATAATGCAGCTGCCAAGCCTTTAATAATTTTCGCGCGCCTTCCCCAACCAAGAGGCTCAGCATCTGGATTCTCAGGCCGGCGAAAGAGTACGCGGTCAAGGCTGAGGTTAGGCATGTAATCATAGACAAGGTACAACTGATCTTCATGAACACACCAACCCCTGAGCCTGACAAGGTTCTTGTGTCGAAGATGGGCCACAGCTGCTAACTCAGCAGCAAAAGTCTTCTCAAATTGCTGTCCTTTCTCTGCTAAGCAACATTTCACAGCAACTTCTGTTCCATCACTGGGCAAAACAGCCTTGTACACTTTGCCAAAACCTCCACTTCCCAGAACATGATCCTCACTGAAACCATTAGACCCTATGAAAAGCTCAGCAAAGCCGAAGATTCTTGGGCTGTCCCCACCAATCTTGGCAGAGAGTTGTACTCCATCCATGTCATGAAACAGCACGACCGAGCCCTGTTTCCCTTTCCCCACTTCATTGTGGAAAAACCTCGAACAGTTTGTGCCATATAATTTGCTTAGAGAATAACGAAAGAAGGCAAGAACTTGACCCCCACAAGCCCTGTGATGTTTCTTCACCTTGGTTTCTCCCTGGGAAGATTGGTTGACTTTTGATGGTGGGTGATGCTTAAACTCTGCAGAATCTGCAGGTAAAATGACACAAAGGTGTTTCAGCTGCATGGTGGGGGTCAGGCACTGTGCTTGAATCTAAGAAGGATGTACATGGAGAAAATGTGATGGCCTAATAGTTATGAGCAAGATTATTTTGAAGCTTGTTGGTATAATTAGTAAGACGAAGAGGAAGATGATCTTGATGATGAAGCTGACGGAATGCGACATTTTTTTTGTGGTGGGTGGTATTATTCAACGCGCTTAGGTGAGCATGGTTGAATTGTATGCAACAATCTGCCAAATTGGAACCTACCCTGTATATGAGCTCACCAAAAGATTCCTGGGCTTTACTTTTATTGAAAATCTCAATTTCTTTCTGGAAACTTTTGAAAATTTCCATGACTCAATTTTAAGTTTTCAATCCTTTAATTTTGCCAACAAAAAGGCATTATTTATATCTCGAATCTTGATCTGAAGTGAAAGGGTGGCTGTCACTGTCGGGGCTCATATGTTTCATGAGGTGGATATCCAAATCAGCGCAAGTATAGGGCTTAAGGACAAAATCGAATCCCACTAATACAAATTTGTACAGCTTTTCTGGTTGAATTTAGGTGATAGGGCTTTTCATCTACCCTTGCAAATGAGTTGTTCATCAATCAAGAACCGTCTCTGTACATATTTTGCTTCAAATTACAGAGCCCTTGGGAGGGAGATTGTAACAATTCATATATATATATATATATATATATCTATATATTTATGTTTTGAATTCGGTTACTATTGATATTGATGCCTTCCTTTTATTTTGCCTTTTCATTTTATGTTTCTTCTATAATATGAAAGCATCAAGGTTCAACCATAGAATGCCATCTTGAAATTGTAAAACTGGAAGAAATCAGCTTTGACCAAAATATTTCATCAATATCTCAAGTTTGAATTTTTAATAATACCTTTCCCTAATTCAAAACAGTCAATAATAACTTCCCCCGTTGAATTATTTCAAAAAACATGTATTTAAAAATTGTACCTAATTCACCAAAAAAATTGAGGGAAAAAGGTATCAGGTCGGGGGAAAAACAAATGAAAAAAAAGTACCTAATCCAGATTCCCCCCCCCCCCAAAAAAAAAAAAAACAAGTTCTATCTTTCAAGATGTCGAACTTCTTGAAACAAAATTAAAACCATGCTAGTGTTGACTATAAACAAGTTGTGCCCTTGAAATCAATAGGGAGAGATTTCGTTCTGATCAAAACCCAAAACTCAGTCACAGTTAACCAAGCAAGCAAGCAAGCAAAACTAAAATCGAAAGTTTTTCTTTATTAACCACAGCTATTTATTTTTAAAGATAACCACGTTTAAGATAGTGTTGATTATTAAATGTGGGTATATTTTTTAGCAAAAATTCAAAAAGCTTTTCATGTGATAAGGGACTAACTCATTTGCCTAAACTCAATTCTTGTGGATCTAAAATGGAAAGTTAAAGATTTGAGACAAGGAAATGTAGCTATTTCAGTTTCTTTTTTTTTAAAAAAAAAAAAATCTAGCAACCAACTAGATTAGGTAGTCTACTAAATGGGGTTAGGATAAACTAAGATTTAAATTCATGCTAAGATTTAATTCCTTGGTAGAAGATGTGATCATACTTGAATATAATTGTCTCCTACAAAAAGATATTTATACGCAATAAAAAAAAATTACCTAATAGCTATGCAGGGGAAAGTATTTGATCTACAAGAACCCTCTCAATAGAAGTGGAATCGTACATAAGGAACAAGTTTCTCCATATTATATTTGGTATTGCTTACAATTAAAGTGAAAATGAAAGCGTGGAGTACAGGTGGAAATGAATGTTGTCATCAGCAATGAAGTATGAAAGCATTATTCTCGCCTCGTTCAACTTCAATTTTTTTGTTGGTAAAAAAAAAAAAGAAACTCCAATTTTTTTTTTCTAAAAAGGATATATCAATAATATTTAAGCATTTTAAAATCAAAATTTTTCATGAAACTCATCGAATAATTCATGTTGATAGGCTTTTTGAAATTACAGTTAATTCCATTTTTTTTCAGTTAGTATGACTTGATATGCATGTCACAATAATATTTAAAATTTATTATAACTTATTTGGATAATAATCCTTTTTTTCTAAAAAAAATTGAAGTTCCTGTCCTTTATGTTTGTTTAAATAAATTAATTAGCGGATAAGTTAGTCCCCAAAGTCAAATGTTCACAGATAATCACACCATCTTAATTAATATGGGCGGCAGGTCGCCCCCCAAGCTTAGTGGATTGGCTAAATTAATACTATAAAAATAAAATTAATTAAGTAAACCAAAACACACGAAACCCCTGATTTTTTTATTTTTTATTAATTAAAATTCATGTCAGTTAATGGGGATAAGTTTCCATTTCATACCGAAACAAATCACCTTAAATAACGTTCTATCCCTTGTTTTTTTTTGGATACTCTCTATCTCAAATTATAAAATTTTTAAATAAAATTTTACATATCAATAAATTTTATTAAATATATTTAATAATTTTATCTTTTTAAAATTAAAATATAAACTTTTCAAAATACCTATCATTTGATATATTAAAAAAAGTGATGGAAATTAATTATAGAGAGCGAAGGGTGATATTAAAATTGGTACATTTAATGAAATTTTAATCTATTCAAAATATTTTTTATTTTGAAATGAAAAAACTTCTTTAAAAATATCCTATAATTTAAGATGTAGGGAGTAATTTTTTTTTCCTAAATATAGGAACTACTTTGTGGTAGTTGTGGACGTAATCACGGTTAAATAGTCTGACTCAGCAGTTTATGAATGAATAAGCAAATGGGAAGCAAAATTAATAAGCGGGTGAAAAATCATTTTTCACTCTTAAACTATTTTTTGAACAATACTAGATATCTCATATGATAGTATTATTTTTCGAACAGCACTACATGCTGCAAAGTAATCCAAAAACTATAAAAGTATACCATATGACACCTTCCGTCCAATTTGAAACAAATGTCCACTTGTAGACCGGACCTAGGAGCATGGTTAACTGAAGCTCTGACTAGGTGGCATGACGTGTGCTGAAAACCGATCTACTAGGCATCTACGTGGCTGTGGAAACAGAAGACTGAAGGGCAAGAGTTCACGCTCTCAAGTCTGCAGAAAGCTCGTGGAGTTTTTAACTCTTTTCCCTCCGTTGACAACGTCGGTGAAGAGCGACAGTGAGGACCATTCTTGCATTAATGAACTAGTGATGAAGGAGAGCTAAATCTGCGTTGGTGAAGACCGACGGGTGGGGGGCGATTCCTTCAATTTTTTGGCGATATATTTTGTACATCTGTTTCAATTCCGTTCAGATTTTCAGGTTTATTTGCTTCTCCAATTTCAAATATTAAAGCATGTATTTCTGGGAAGAAGACAAAATTTAAACAAAGCCAGAACTTGACCAAGTTTAATAAGAAATCCACCAATCAGAGACTAGTAACTTCAGCAGCGTTAGAAACCCAGAACTTGACTAAGAAAAACTCAACACATACATCAAGAGAAATCAGGGATGAAGAAAAAATGCTCAAACTTACAGAGTCTAGGAATATTGCAGAAGAGCTGAAGAAAGTGAAATCGTTGCTTGGGAATTTTGACCACACACGCGCCAGGCTAAGAACGCAAAGGGAAGATCAACGATCAAAGGGAAGAGTGGAAGAAGGCTTCACAGAGGGATTTGCAGCTGCAGGGGGAATCAATGATGGATTAGAGGGAAGATGCGAACTTGCCAAGTTTTGCCAAGGAAGACTGAACATGAAATCAACGGATGTAATGTAACGCTCTTATTTCTCAAACCGATTTTTCTTCATTAAAAAAGGCATTATTACCAAAAACTCAATTTTAAAATTGTTCATATGATAGAAAATGGTTTACCATATAACTGGAAGGCAACTTCTCTTGCTCTTGCAGGATGAAATACTTTGATTAATTCTATAACTGCCAACATACCTATGTATACTGTGCAAATGGCAAACCTCCCTACAGCAACCTGTGAGAAGTTAGAAAGTAACAATTACAACTTTCTTTGAGGCACCATCGATGGTCGGAGGAAAGTTCATCTTGTTTCTTAGGATAAAGTTTGTAAAACAAAGAAGAATGGTGGCCTTGGTATTAGGCATGGCTCGGATGTAATTTTGAGGATTCAGAAGAAAAGACCTAGCTCTAGCATCTGGACTGGAATAAAATCAACTTGGGAATTTGTTAAGTCTAGAATTATGATGGGTGTTGATGGTAATGATGCCTCTTGGAAATGGAGCAGTAGTGGTCAATTTTCAATCAAGTTAGCCTATGAATCTTTAGACCCACCTCCTACTCATTGTGATACTACTTGGCGAAAGATTTGGAAGCTGCGGATTCTTGAGAGGTGTAAGTCATTTTTATGGTTATCTTATCATAACAAGTTACTTACTAATGTAGGTTGCAAGAAGCGAGGAATGTGAGTGGGGGATTGCTGTGAGAGATTTACAAGGCAGTAGTGGAAGACATCATGCATACGCTATGAGATTGTCCAAACACAAGAAGATTTTGGGTAGATATTCTAGACAATAGAGACAAAAGGGCTTTTTTTGATGTTAACCTACAATAATGGATCCAACGGAATGTACGGTCAATGGCAACCAAACATTATGTTCTTTAGAGCTCATATTTCTCAATAGCCTGTTGGCTTATTTGGAGATGAAGGAATGAGATGATTTTTCAAAGTAAAACTATATAAAATGCTTCTATTAATGGACATACCTTAGCCATTATTAATACTTTCATGGAATATTGAAGTAGGCTTAAAGGTATTATGTGGAGAGAACATGATAGGTGTAACATCCCAAAAATTAACCTAAGATTAATTAAGTTAATTTAGAGCAAATGAGTAATTTTGGAGGAATATTTAGATATAAATAATCTTAGTTAGAAGATTATTATTGGATTTAATTTAGATAAAATCTAAAGTTATAATTTTTTTTAAAAAATATAGAGATAATAATAATATTATTAAAAAAAAGGAAGAAAGAAGGAGGAAGAAGAAAAAGGAATACTATATTAAAAAAAAAGGGAAACAGCAATCGCAGGCGTGTGTGTATGAGTTTGACATTATATATATAATAAAAGAGAGAGAGAGAGAGAAACCATTTTTTTCCACCTACTTTCTTTTGTTTCTTTCTCTCCACATGTGCGTGTAAGGTATAAAAAAATAAATAAGAAAAAAAGAAGAAATATTAAATAAATTAAAAAAATGAGAAAAGGGAGGCAGACGTTCATGTGTGTGCATTGAAGAAAACAAAAGAAAGAGAGTAAAGGCCGTGGGACCCACGCTTGTTTTAAAAAAAACGCTTTGCCTTATTTTATCTATTTCTCTTCCTTCTTTCTTCATCTGCGTCTGGTGCGAACAGAGAGCGAGCGAGAGAACACGAGTGACGCTGCAGCGGTAGGAGCTGATTTAGAAGGTGATGCTTCATAATGGAATACTTTAGATGAGATTTTAAGTATTCTAAGACTAGATAAGTGTTCTAAACATTTTTTTTAGTCGTTTTTCCCTTTGAGCTGCAGATTTTGAGATTTTGAAAAAAAAAATCTAAAGTTTGAAAGAGGGATGAATTTTTGATGAGAAAATCTAGTTGTTGAGGTTGTTGGTAATGTAATAAATATTCTAGAGTATTATTTTATTGATAGAATTGAAATTTGAGGCATTTGAGTTTATCCCTAGATCCTTATGGGTAGATTTTTGGTTAAATTCAAAAATATAAATTGATTTGTTGATATTTAGATGATTATTTGAGATGAGAAATAAATTATTATGGCTATAGAATAATGATTCTAGGCTTGGAATCAAGTTTGTAATTTTGGGTATTTTATGTGCAAATTTTTGGAATAAAAAGGGAGATTTTGATTTTTAAAAATTATGTGAATGATGTTTTTAGCCAAACTTTAATGAAATTATTGTAAGGGAGACTATTAAACCAAGTGGATAGGTTCAAATACATGAAATTAAATTTTAGAATTCAAGAAACTAAGACTAAGTTCTTAAAAAATAAAATAAAATAAATACTTAGGTGTCAGAGTATGAGTGAAAATTGTGTTAATAATATTATTGACACATTGGGATATGATCGATTGTAGATTAATTTCCTTTGACACCATTCAAGCTTTGGAAAGCTTTGGAAATGTTGTAACTTGAGGGGTAACCTTTGACCTCTCAAAGGTTGAGGTAACCGGGGGAAATCTATTTTATGCATTTGTAGGTTAATTAATTAATTATGTTAGTAAAACAAAAGAATATATATATATATATATCTAAATTTGAAATAGTTGTTTGAAATGTATGTGACTTTGTTGAAACTCTATGACTCATGAGTAATGAGATTGATGGTTGATGATTATGCGTACACTCTTGGTTATAAGTTGTGGATTATGCACAGTGATGAAAGTTGATGAGAATGTGGGATAATTTTGAAATATATATATGAGTTTTTTGAAATGCATTTTCTCATGAGCATGATCATATGGCAGGAGTTCGCCTTAGTGAAGGAGTTAGCGGTTATGCAAAATTCATATGATACTTGGCTATTAACCAATAATCCTAAGGGTTATAGCTGCTACTTACCTTGTAAGGTATTGTAGCATTGTTCCTATTAAGGGACTTGACCCTACTGGCCTACCTGAAGTTTTGGGTATGACACCCCATAGTGTGTGATTTGGGAAAAACTGTGTTCATAAGTGAGTAAGCTAACCCTGGCCCGGTAGCCCCTCATGATATGATTAAGGCCTTGGGTAGTCTCACCACATGGACAATCCCTTTCGATTGTTGGCTCACGAATTTCATGTCAGAGGAAATAAGGGAGGATATAAGGAAGAGATCGATCATGCATATTATTATTATCATGCCATTTGAGTGATTGATGGCTATGTTGAGAATATGATTATAATTGTAGAAATGAGAACATGTAGTAATTATGCGAATAATGTATATGTGGTTATTTGTGCAAATTTTATACTTGACTTTATTTTTAAAATTATTCACATGAGTTAAATGTTAATGTGATTAACGTGTTATTAATGTAATTGTTTGAATGGTCACCTTAATTAATTTATTGGCCACTTGCACTCATGATTAATTATCATGCATTTGTATAACTTAGATGTACCTTGGTTACTGAATGGTTGTACTCATCTCTCTCTTTTAACATATTACAGGAGCTAGCTCATCTGAGAAGAATAGAGAAAAGGAGCATTAGGCCAAGTGATAATAATCACTTCTGTAGGCCTCTTTCCTTTTATGTTGATATGTGTATTTAGTTTATGATATTGCCAATTAGAATAATATATTCTTGATTCACTTGCACTATGGGTTTTATGTTGGATAGAAAGACATTTTGGGCCCTTGAGAATGTGTTTTGATGTTTGTGTTATAGTAATGGGCCAAAATATTTGTGCAAGTAAAAATAGTTATTATCATGCTTTCGCATATGTTTCATTAAATGATATGAGTTCTTAAAATATTTTAAAGACTTGAGATTCCTTTTTATTAAATAGTTTGTGAAAATACATGTTAAGAATTCATTTAGGTTAATCTTGTAATGAACAATCCATTTGGGTTAGTTCTTGATTAACAATAGTTAGTGTGATGATTAAGTCCTAATTTAGGACGCCCTTTACAATAGGCTTTTGCTTAATGGCATGTGGAATCCACCAATTGATGATTGGTTCAAGCTTAACATGGATAGTGCTTTCTCTACATATACGAATGAGATTTACTGTGGTGGACTAGTATGCAACCTAAAAGGGGAGTTCAAAATAGGATTTATGTTTAAAATTAACAATGGGAATTTGCTTTGTGTTAAGCTTTAGGCTTATAGGGCCTTAAAGTTTCTTGGGATTTTGGCTATAAGAAGCTCATACTTGAATTTGATTCCTCCGAAGCTATCAAGGTGCTTAATAATGTTGACCTTTTTGACTTTTTGAATGTTAATCTTGTTGGTGAAATCTAATCATTGCTAGCTTGAGATTGGGTATTGCTCATCCAGTACATTTTGAGGGATGTCAATGAAGCTGTTGATCTTCTTTCTAAGCTAGCTTTTTCTTATGTTAATGGGTTTCACCTTGTCTTCTCCCCTTCCCCTAACTTAGTTATTGTTTTGACGCAAAACACTACTACCAGCTTTTAGTTTCTTTCTTCTTGTATATAAAAAGAAAAAGGAAAAGTGTTTACCATAATAGAAAAGGGTAAAAGATAACTTACAAATCCTATCATGGTAATAAAAGGATTATTATAGTAAAAAGAACAAAAGATGATATTTCAAAATTCTACCATAATAAAAAGAGGTTTACCATGATAATTAAAAATTAAATTATCTTTATAAAAGTTTATTATGGTAGAAAAGGATTTCTCATAACCATAAATTGATTCTCAAAGTCAACTATCATGGTAGAAAATGATATGCCATGATAGAAAGAATTAAACATAATAATTTAGACCTATCATGATAATTTAGGAAGAAACTAAGTTAATTAAATGTGTATCAAAGGGATCTCATTCAAAATAAGTGTTTTAAAATCCAAATTAATGGTATAAATCATAAATAACAGTGAAGCATAGTTCTTAAAGGCTAATTGTCCAAAAACAAGTTTATATAAGGGTAAAAGTGTAAAAATAACAATTCTAGAATGAAATAAGTCAAAAGGTATTTCTAAAAATTGCATATCATCTACTACAACAGATGACACAAAAGAAGTGTTTCTAAAAAAGGACATGTGTTATGGCTAAGGAGACATACTCCATGGCGCATTGTACTTATCATATCTAACCTTAATAAATAGTAAATTAGAACTTTAAATATGTATAAACTTTTAGTGCACATATTCAATTTGAGTAATTCAAATGTCTACATAAACCTTAACACATAATCTAGTTATTGGCTTTGATTTGGTACAAAAATATCTTTAAATAAAGATTTATGCACTACAATCCATTAAGGGTTTCAAACAAAATTTTTTCAAATAAAACTTTATACAAAACCAAAGCCCATAGGTGAAACACTTGGCCACATTCCATACAACCCAAACAACAATTTTGAATCACACATTTGCTCATACACTTAAATTCGCTATAATTGGATTACAACCATTTAACACAAGTATACTTGGATAAGTAATTAAACTTGTCATAGGTCAACTTTAAACTTAAAACATGCTTTCGTCATCAAAACTTAAGACCATGAGAGTTAAAAATAAGTCTCATGGTTATAATGAACAAGTTTATAAAAAGTTATGAGTCTACATGCTCAAATACAAAAAAAAAAAACTATTCTAAGTTGGCAACATATACATCAAAAACATAAAGAGGCCTAAAACAAGTTAGAGTGGTGTCCCGTACCATAACTATGCTTCCAGTGCTTCTCTAGCTGAATCATTTCCTATAAAAATATTAATCATATGGAATGAGATATAAAAATTCTAGTAACCAATATTAATATACCATGATACATGCCATACAACTAGTTATATGATTACTAAGTGGGACATACAAAATAAATTTTCAAACAATTATTCCAAATAAGTTCCAAACAAAAATAATAATGCATGACCCCAACCTTATGTCCTCCTTTCTTCGGACCAAAGTCAATATTTGGTGCTAACTAACTTGACCAAAGGTAGGTTAGCCTAAACCTTGACAAGTCACTCATTAAATCAAATGAAAGCATACTGCGTGCCATAAAAAGATTCTGAACAAGAAAATTTTCAAACAACTTACAAACCCAATAAGTCATGTAAATAACATTTTTTGAACAATCATGAATTCCAAACAATTATACATACTTCCAAACATAAAAATTTCATACCAAACATAATACTATATACTTTTTCATTCCACTAACAATACATTTTTTTAGACAATAATTATACATTTTCAAAACATGCAATTTCAAAATAACAATTATTTTCAATAAAATACACACAACTAATTATACAACACACATTACAACATAAAAGTAGAGGTTACCTTTACTTATTGATGGCAAATTTCCCCTTACAAGTATGCCCTTGCTTTCATTAAGGTCAATACCATGATCTACATGTAATACAATGCTAAACATGATTGATAATTATGATTAAGGACTAATCATGCCTTAATTCTGGGGTTATATTAATTGATTTCATAACCCTAATACGGTCCCATACACTTTATCATCAAACTTAGTCATTCTCATCCTCAATACACTTCCTAAACATAAATTTGGCCTTTAATCACTCTAATCATAATTAGTTATCATCCAACTAGTCTAGGGTTTGGAATTTAAGCATCCCACTACCGTATACTAAACAATACTTATTTAACATTAAACAAGCCTTATAGTTCAAACTTAATGGTTGGACATCTTAAAAATGAAACCCTATTACTGACCATCACTTAAACTAGCTAAATGAGTAGTTTAGAAGGAAAAGAAGAGAATAAAGAGGTTGCCTCAAGTGATCGGGAGCTAGAATTCATGCATAATGATTGCCTTTTATCAAAATCTTAGCAAAGCCACTAATTTTCACCCAATAACACATCAAAACCCTTTCCTCTTTGTTTTATTTTGAACAAAAAACTTAACAAAAATTTCATGCCATATGTCATAACAAAGAATGCCATGTGCCACAGCACATGATACAAAAACAATGCACTCAACTAAGACTCAATCTATTAGACCCAATCTAGTGCAATATCTATTTTAAACCCACAACAATCCTCATACATAACCCTAAACCCAATTTAAATTATAACTAAGTGCCTAGATACTTAGTTAACCTTGATAAACCTTAATTTCAATTAATTCCACAACTTAAAGTCCTCAATTATACATATTCTCCGCAATTAAACTTCTAATAAAAATTAAGTTATTATAATAGATGTAAAGCTTGCAGAAAGTTAAATCTTGCAGTTATAGGGGATGACTTGCGAAGGCTGAAGAGGGAAGGAAGAAGATGCACAGAAATGGAGCTCTAGAACATTGAAGTTTATAAAGGGTACCAATCTTGGATGCCATCGAGGAAGGCACTGCCGATAAAGACAATTAAGGGGTATCACTTTAGACACAATAATGGTGATAGTAAGTAGAGTAGAGGTTGCTTGGTTAGAGGATAATGAAGCTAGAAAATAAAAATTTATGGGTTCCATAAATTTGGTTTGGATAAATGGAAGTTATGGCCAAATGGATGAAAGGTGGTAGATGTAACACTTTTTTTATAGTTGATGGATTTCTTTCTACCATATCAAAGTATATGATACCTAATACTACTCGAAAAATAGTTTAAGAGTAAAAATAATCATTAATCCATTGATGAAGTCATATTATTTACTAATGGAGTTGGGTCTAGTAGAGTCTTTAATAATATAACAAACTTATCATAAAAAAAGAATAATTTGATGAACCAAGATTTGAATTTTTTGTTGTTAGATTCAACCACATTTAGTGCAACAATTTTGTCTCGGACAAGATTAGTTCTAATAAGAAGACGCATGTTAATATGAGACACCTAAGTGGAATTGTACTAGATGGGAATAGAATCCTGAAACAGAAAACAAACTCAAGAAACACAAGGGAAGAAACAAAAAAAAGGGGGAAAATGAGAAAAAAGATCACAAAATTAAAGAAGAGAAAAGATAGAGATCAAAGAGAAGATCCTCTATAGCACCTGCCTTTAATAAACTTAACTTTCAAAGACACCATAATAATTGATTAAGCACTTGATTATGTCTATATTTATCACGTGATGTTAATACAAGTAGTAAGGCTCACAAGAGTTATAAACTTTAATAATAAGAATATTCTTATTGCTCAACATGTCGTAGGTTACAAGAAATGAAGGCATGCCTATTTATAGGCAAAGACAAGACTCAAAACTCTAATTAAAACCCTAAATTCAAAATTATAGATAAAATATTCAACTACATAATTTTAGGAATTGCATTTCCTTAAATTATGGGATTATAATAACCAAACTTCCTAAAATATTAAAAGCAATCCTGACTAGAATACAATAGAAAACTAAATGTAAGATTCAATCTTCTTAATTAATGAAAACAAGAAATAACAAAATAGATAGCCTTAACTCAACAATAAAGGAAATAAATTAGATGTTGAATTAATTAGGAGATCATATAGAAAGTCAAATCCTAATCAATCAATGATATTTTCAATTTCAATAAGGGATCACGCTATTAATGGTTCAAATTTTGTCAAAAACTTGCTCTTAATCCAACACCACAATATCACATAATGAATTAGAAATCTCCCTTGTTTTAATGGGTTGGACGCATAGGCTTTAGTCCTTGAAAGACTAAGCTTCTTCTAATATCTTTTGCATTACTAATGGACTCAAAATGGACTGATTTCATGATCCATGATGGCTTGGACTCAAATCAACTTATACTCTACAATCAACCCTTATTTGATTGGTTTTTATACTCCTCTTTAAAGAATATGGGCTTTTCGTTGGGTTGGGATTGTAACACATGTATTATCATCAGAGAACCTTCGTTGGATGCCTTTATGATATATTGATCTATTATCATTGAGCCTCTGTAACTTGATAGTGGATTCTTAGACACAATAAGCTTGTATTCTTAGACACAGGGACTCCTACATACACATCGCTTTTGCTCTCTATGCCGTGCTCCATGTGGTCTAACTCCTTGATCTTAGTTGGGTTATATAAAGTTTTCTGTTGACCTACTAAACTCATGTCACATGCATATAAAAAAAGGACATAGTAATCAAACATTTTTATACAATTTTAATTTTAACTAGCTTATCAATTGTCATGCCATGATATGAACTAATATTTTTATTACCATAGATCTCAGCCCATATTGAATAACCTTTATAGAATAGAATCATTAATATTAATATAGTAAAATCCTGTGATCTCCATTCTATGTTATTAAAATTATAGGGACTTCTCTCCTATTTTCAAAATATATACTTTAGTCCAAATTTTAACACCATTAGGAATATCCCATTAAAGATTATAAGATGTTTAATTTTTTTTACTTGTGATTATGTTGAAAAATTTGCAATTATTAATCTGACCTTACAATCAAATTGTATACTCTCTCTCCAAATTTAATGAACTTTAAATAATTAATTATGAAATAATTTAAAAATATTATTTGAAATTAATAAAATTTAAATAAAATAAATTTAAATTATATTAACTAATATATCTCTTACTATATTAAATACCTATTTCATTAATTTTTTCTGTATATGTATGTTTGAATTATTATTTTAGCCAACTTAAATTTTATTTTTAAAATAATTAATAAATGATAAGTTTCACATGACTAAAACTAAAATATGAATAAAAAATATGCATCAATTTTTTATTTTTTAAATAGTTTTTAGATAACCTCCATGTTTAAAGAGGGGTATTTTGATCTAATAACTGTGATTCAATGGTCAACTAGTCATTAAATAGATAAAAATAAAATTTTTAAAGTAGAAGAAAGTTTTGTGTTTTGCTAGTATTAATTATATAAGAGATTTTTATAAGTTTTTAAAATAAGAGGGAGGTATTTGTAATTAAACTAAAATAAAAAGAATATCAATGTATTTGACTTATATCAATGTAAATTTTTTTGGTCAAAATCAAAATATGTTTTGTTGGTATACTCAAGGTTGTTAAATTTGAGAGTTTAATTAAACTCGTGATGAAAATGTAAACTCAAAATATAGACTCAAATCATAAATTTATAAGAATTTATCTCTATTAATAAATAGCCTTTAAAAATTTATAATTAAATAATAATTAAAAACAAATGCACACGCGTGCGCGTACATATATCAAAATTCATAATTTTTAATATAAAATTAACAATAAAGTTCTTAAACGTAAAGTCATTCAACTTAAACAATAATAAAATATATTAATCTATATTCAATAAAATTTTTTAAATAATCTTCTATGGTCATTTCCATCATTTTTAAATTTTTCATCAACATCATTATCTCTATCTATATCACCACCGACTATGACTATTAATATTTAAATTAATATTTAAATCAATTCTAATATAATCATCAAGCTCTATCATTAGCTCTTGAGTAAAATTATTAATATTCTCAACATTTTCACTGGGTTGCAAAACCTCCTCCTTCACATTATAAATATCTTCATTTATTCTCTCTTCTATTATCCATTCATCATCTAAATAAATATTATTAAATTCATAGATATAAAATCTTCTATTCTCCTTACTCCTTAATTTTAAATTCCACATCACATATGTTAACTCATTCATCTATAACAAGCATTTTCAAAAGCAGTCTGCAAAACCCACGTGGCCCACATCTAATAAATTTTATATCAAGAAAGAAGTACCAACGCGAAACAATAGGGAAAATTAAGGAGAGGTATCTAATATTGTTAAAATTTATTATAGAAGACAATAAAAATTAAAATTAGGATGAATGACTAAGGTAATTATAATTGAGTATTATGACCTAAATATAAAATCTGTCAATAATTCCTTAAAATTAACACGAGGTACTCTTAAGAATTATTTATAATGCACAAGCACATGCGGGAACGTAGAAAATAGTTTTGAAAAAAATTTATTTTTAATTGGATTTGGTAATATTTGATTCTAATTCAATCAAAAAAATGTATTCTTATACATTAAAGTTTTTACTTGGACAAAAAATAAAATATGGAAACAGATATTAGAAAGACAATTTTTAAAATAGTATAAATTTATTTTTAAAACTTATTACTCGTAAAATATTCAATCTCAAAGTATAAATAGCTAGTAGAACATGTCTCGCATCTTGGGGTCCGTAATGTAAAATATTTTCTGCAAGTTCTTGTCAGTACAAAATATAAAACAGAACGAGTTTCAATACTGATCGCAAAGAACATTGAAAGTGCATTGTTTTCAAACCAGATAGTTTTAATCTGGATATTTTATCTTTACAGCTTTTTATTTTTATTTTTAAAAAATTATTTAAATAGATATAGAATTTAAAATAAAGGCAATCTTTTAATTGTTAGTTTTTTTAAAAAATAAATTTTTATTTAATAAATAGTCATTAAAAAACTGTAAATCTAAAACATAAAAAAAAAAAAAAAGATATGAACCATCTAGAGACTTCATTTCTAATTTTCTATAGTGAAACTGGTTCCAACATGCCAGTGACAGAATGTTCCGTGGAGTTCGTGACGCAATTTTCTCTCTTTCCCTCTCTCTATGGGATACCAAGGGTCTCATTTCGTCAGTGAAGACCTTGTAGCTCCGTTGTGGAACCTTCTTGCATAT
Source organism: Prosopis cineraria (assembly GCF_029017545.1). Taxonomy (NCBI): domain Eukaryota; kingdom Viridiplantae; phylum Streptophyta; class Magnoliopsida; order Fabales; family Fabaceae; genus Prosopis; species Prosopis cineraria. The sequence continues at coordinate 1,862,218 of NW_026555335.1, forward strand.
CACCATTACCAGATCCAAGTACAGAGGAAGTTGAGACAATGCGAAAATCGTCGCCAGCAAGAACGTCGCAATGTATACCGCATAAACAGCAGTTCAAAACTAGGTTGCACGATGAACAAATTCCCCACGCAGAACGATATCAACACGGCGGCGAGTGAGGTGAAGAGCGACGTCATCCCCGCCAGAAGCTTCTTGGACAGTCCCTCAGCGGAGTCCTTCTCTAGGAACCACGACGTCAGGATCGACAGGAACATAACCAGGGACATCAACGACGAGCATAGCGCCACCGTGAAGACGTTGAACAGAGGACGTCCTTGGAGGTTGGATCCTCCGGGGATGGCAGACGACGACGACGCGGTGAATGCCACAGACGCCACGGAGGCCGCTATGAGGGAGCACGATTTTGCCGTCTTCGTCAGCCACTTTCTTCCCCCTCTCACGAGCAACCCGTGTGTTCTCAAGAACAAGTGCTTCGCTGTTTCGCCGTGAACGTTGTACCGGGAGAAGAAGTTGGGTGGCACCGATTTCTTCACTCGCTGAAAATCAATCAAATTCGAAAAAATGGTTCTCAACTTGAATTTTTGAACACTGATCACAATTTATATTTAGTTAAATAATAAAAATATCTTATGCCACTTGTATTTCCTTCGCATTTGCATGGCAACACCAGGAAGACGCCAAGGTTTATGGTGGTCCTTTTAAGCAGCAGCAAGATGCAGAGCACTATTTCCATGGGAATCAACTCTCCTGAAAGCACTCTCTTTGACGAAGTCTCTCATCCTCAAGATGTTGAACACGTGAGGTTGTCCGTTTTCGATGGCCAGAAGCAGAGCGTTCTTCTTCTCTGCGTCCAGGTCCTGTACGGCCGACGAGAACGTGTCCAGTATTTTCTCTACCATTAAAAAATAATTCCAAAGGACAATATTTCCAAAGCCACTTCACCTTTCTTCTCCAACGTCCATTAAGCAAAACAAGCATGAACTAATGGAGCAAATGAGAAAATAAGCGGTAATTTTTAAGTCTAACAACTCCCACTTAGATGAGTCTTAGCTTCCAAATTTTTTTTCAAACTTGACACACTTGACCCCCTTGGATGAGAAATTCTTATGGGCTACTATTAGTATTTTATGATCCATCAATCTCTCTCCTTTCTTATATGAAGTAAGAAGAAATCAACAATGCATATTCACATTGTGGTAATTTTAGAGATCAAGAAATACTTCTAGGTCAACCCCATTCAACTATAAATATAGCACTTCAAACTTATCTTAAAAATAATTAATTTTAGAAATTATCAAGCTGTTAAATTTCTGTTCATATTACTCTTATTATACGAAAATCATTGTTCTTGATCCAATATCATTTATATCTTCATCATTTGAATATTAAAACTTCATTGTACTCATCATTACTCTTAGAGAAAGTTTCAACTGAGTAATTTACATAATCGAAATCATTGTAAAGGTGAGGGAGAAATTTTTTTCTAATTAAGAGAGATTATTCTCTTGGGAAAAGAAGCTCCCTAGTAAGTGAGTTGTTGTAAAGACTTACAAGTGCTTGAATTAAACTTGTGGTTGTACTGAGATAACAAACACCCACTTAAGCTTATGTTATAGCAAAAAAACTCAAATGTTTGCTTGGGGACTAGACATTGGATCAAGTGGTGGAGTTGAACTAGGATAAATTATAGTTTGTACTCTCTATTTTCTTAATTCTTTATATTTTCAGCAATCTTATTTAATGCTATATGTGTTTTAGTATACAGAATTAGATTTGATATATTTACATGCTCTTACTTAAACTTTCACTTAAAAATTAATTTTACACATATTGAGCTTGTGAAGATTTCTTTAACATTCTTATAAACAAAGTTTAGAATTTAAATTTAGCTAAATTTTTTTTTTACATTTAGTTTTGTTGAAAAGTATTAAAAGAACCGAATATTTTCATAAACACTCAATTCCCCTCGTGTCTAACAAATAACACATGCAAACATGAACTAACTGAAGAAATCACCATATATGGCAGAATGAGGCACTGTACCTCCATTGCTTTTCCTGAAAGCTGAGCAGTCGCCTTTGTTGTTGAGGTAACCATGAAGGCAAGAGAATGCGTCCCTCCTTCCTTCCATAATAAGCCGCCAAGAACAACGGCGTTTCGCCTTCCATGTTTTGACACAAAAGATTACTATCTGTTTCTGCAATGCTTGCGTTACCAATATCTGAAGCTGAGTGTAGAGGAGCGTTCCCTTCTGAGTTTCGCACTCTTAAAATTCTCATACGCGTGTCATCATCCTCCTTGATGCGATCAAGCAGGCTTGTCATCGAAATGGGTCTGCCCTGCATAGATCGCTATGTGGATCACCGTGTCACGCGACTTTGTGATCTTGGCCTCCAACGCTCCTGGGTTCTTCTTGTATGCCTCCCAAACTTCCCTCCATTGCCCTTTCATGGCATCATCCAACAAAACAACATCAAACTCCGTATAGAGAGCAGCTTACTTCGCTAGTCACAGCGTGCTACCATGCACGAAATTAAATGTGTATAGAAGTATGAGTGATGTTATGTTGGTTCAAGATTCTTCACAAGATAGGTCATGTTTGGTTAATATAAAAAGGAATGGAATAAATAACACAAAAATGAATTAAATCATCCTTCTTTCTTACAGTAAGTATGATAAAACTCATTAATATATATTATAAATGTGAGAATTAGCACACCTTTCAAAAATTTCATAAATTATAATTTTAAATCTCATAAACTAAATTATTTCATTTTTTTATAAATGTGGATCACTATTTCTCCTGATCATTTCATTTTTATTTTTATTTTTTTTATTCATTTCATTTTATTTCTTTTTAATAATCAAACGTGATCATAGTGTTGGATTGATAATATAGTGTTGCACGCGATTGAGAATAAATAAAGATGTAACCCTCGCAATGCTCCGATGAATATTCACAGATTCCTGCATTGTTAAATATGAAGTATTGTGGATCAAATTTACTTAGCTTAAGCATTAACAATCTGAATTATGTGCCGCAAATGATTATTGTGAATCTGTCACCACGCAAGATATATGCTCTGCTTTTTTCACGTTCGAGCGGCAAAGTTACGAGATTCCAGCATTACACTAGGAAGTAATATGGTGAATCCGACGTAGCTCACAACTAAATTAAAGGAGCAGTAAATATAAGATTATACCTTCAGGATACTCTGTTAATATTTCTAGTGTTCGATCGACCAACCAACTTTTATTTCTTCCAGGGGCAAGATTAGCATTTCGGTGGGCAGTGAGGGAGATTAATTAGATGTTCCAAAATACGTGTAGAGCACACCGAGAATGCCAAAAGATTCTTGTGTAGTTGCTAGCTAAGTAATGGGGTTAAGGAATGATTAATTACTGTTGTATCATATATAATTAATTCAGATTCTTGCTTGTAAACCCAAAATAACCAAAATTCCGTAGTTACTGCTCAATTAGCGAATGTGTATATAGCAGCCTACTAAATTTATGGCAATCTGTGATGCCCCCATGCGTCACAAAGCTTCGAAAATATTCTTGAAATGAATTACAATCTGGTCGTCGTCAGTTTCTCCCTATAATCCTCCATTCCAGCATTCTCTTGATAAACCAAAATGCAATTAATGGGAAAGCCATTCATCCAGACCATGAAAATAAATAAGAGTGAATGATATCACACACACACACACACACACACACACACACACAATCAGAGTAAAAACACACCCCAATTGGCTTCTATATAAAATCTGAGTCAAATCCATTGCTCTGTTGGTGGCACAGCATCATTAACAGCAGCAGAGATAATATTGTCATTGATCTTACACCAGATTGAATAAAATTTCACAACAGAGATCTAGTGAACTTTCATTTAAGAATGATCTCATAATTTGATTATATTGATCTAATTTAAAAATATCATCTTTTAATTTGTTATAAAACAAGTTAGTTAGTTAATCGAAAGTGATAATAAAAAGTATATGTTTAAAATAGTTGGACTATGATAGCATGTGAAAATTGTTGAAAGGCCGGGAAATTTTATTACTTACCCTGCTTCTTCAAACGTTTTATTGACCCATCTTACGATGGAGGATTATCCTGGACGATGAAGATCATGCTTCACTATTATTCTATTAATGTTACAGACATAGTAAATAGAAAATTAAAATAAAATAGCAAAGAAATCCTGATTCATTCCACAAAACAAGTGTAATTTGAATTTCCATTTTCAATAATAAACTGATGAAAAGTCAAAAGGGAACAGTACATCATTTTACTCCGCATGAAACTACGTTATTTTACAAATTATAAAAAACTCAGCTTTCATGGGTTCATGGCAATTTTTCTCTCTCTTTCCCTTTGTGGGATGTTTTGGAGGATCCTATTTCGTGAGAAAAGACCTTGTAGCTCCGTTGTGGAACCTTCCTGCATATCGCCAGCACCAGATCGAAGTAGAGGGGAAGTTGAACCAATGCGAAGAACGTCACCGGCAAGCACGTCGCAACGTATATGGGATAAACAGCGACTCTCAGACTCGCTTGCACGATGAAGAAATGCCCCGCGCAGAACGATATCAAGACGGCGGCGATTGAGGTGAAGAGCGACGACATCCCCACCAGAAGCTTCTTGGGCAGTCCCTCAGCGAAGTCCTTCTCTTGGAACCGAGACGTCAGGATCGACAGGAACATCACCAGGGACATCGCCGACGAGCACAGCGCCACCAGCGACGCCACCGTAAAGAGGTTGAACAGAGGACGTCCTTCGAGCAGAGGCACGCCGGTGTTTTGGTTGGATCCTCCGGGGATGGCCGTCGACGTGGTGAAAGCCACCGTTGCCACGAGCGCCGCCACCACGGAGCACGATTCCGCCGTCTTCGTCAGCCACTTGCTTCCCTCTTTTATCAGAAATCCGTGCGTTCTTAAGAAGACGTGCTTCGCTGTTTCGCCGTGAATGTTGTATCGAGAGAAGAAGTTCGGCGGCACCGACTCCTTGACTAGCTGAAAAATCACAATAAACACAAAACTTGAAAAAAGTATGAGAATGTATGTATGTATGTATGTATGTATGTTGTCACGAACCTTATACCACTTGTATTCCCACTGCATCTGCATGGCAGCACCAGGGACACGCCAAGGCTTATGATCCTTACAAGAAGCAGCGAGATGCAAGGCACTGTTTCCTTGAGCATCGACTTGCCTGAAAGCACTCTCTTTCACCAACTCCATATTCCTCAGAAGGCTAAACACGTGAGGCTGTCTGTTCTCTATGGCCAGAAGCACCACGTTCTTGTTCTCTGCGTCCACGTCGTGGATTGCCAGTGGGAACGTGTCCAGTATTTTCTCTACGATCTCTGTCACTCCCATCTTCGCTGCTACCAGTATTGGTGTCTCCATGATCATCCCCTTCTTCTGATCAGTCAAGTGACTCTCCATGGCCTCTCTCGCACTTTTGCTGTGATACTTGGGAGTACTTCCCGTGTTCTCATATCTGTGGAAAGAAGCGTGTCGAACTAGCTCCACCATTACTTGCTTTGCCCACACGTGTTTCTCTTTTCTTCTCTGGATTTTCCTTACCCAAGATGCTCCTGTAATTATATTTATATATATATATATATGGAGACTAAGATGCTTTCCCTTTTTAATGATATGTATCAGATTATGAAAAGAATCCTACCTACACCGAAGATGATTAGAAAAACCTTCAAAATAAGGACCAGGAATCGGATCGCCGTTTCACAATTGAGAGGGAATCGGTGGCTTCTCTCTTGCTTCCTTGCTGCTTTCTCTACATAAAACAGGAACCAGAATTAGCATCTAACAACAATAACGAATTACGACATTATGGTATAGATATAGATACACATAATGAGATGAGGTTAGCTATAATGGAGGATAAAATGCGACCAGTACTTTTGAGGTAGTCTCTGCCAGCTGAGGGATTCTCTTCATCTCTTGCAGATTTACCACTACCAGTACTGCCAGTTGCTTCATTGACGTAAGACATGAACTTAAGCTATTTATGTTGGAGATAAGCCTTGAAATAAGTTGCGCATCTAAAAGTCATAAGAAAAGTAAAGGGCACACACACACACACACAAATAAACTTGCGGCAATTTTAACCAATTAGCTTAATTAAGCTGTTATGGCGGATGAGCAGATACCAATCGAGCTTCATTCTCCTTTCAAATTCAATAAAGGATTGGATAATGTGAAGTTCACATGAGACCCAAGTGTTAAATCAAATATGATAACTGGATTCAAAAGAGAATGAGCCAAGTCCAGTTGTTGTATTTGAGAGGATGTATTATGGGTAAAAATATGTATTTGACTCACTTAATACTTTAAGTAGATTCTTCGGAGTCGTTAACATATCCATGCACGTTCTGTAGTTCTCTGGATACTCAAACTCAATTCGTTTTCTATCTGCTCTCTTTGTGCCCTCAATTTCCTCCTCCAACTCATCCACTATTAAACCTGGAAGAATAAACTTAGTCATTAGAAATTTCATTAGCCTTGAACAGTTATAATTTCATGTACATCTGACGAAAATTCAATGACATATTGGGCTTAATTATAACTGTGTTATAACTGTAGAGTTATATTCTCTATGATTTTATCATGAAACAATTATTGTTGCAGAGATTCTACTTCTAGATATAGCGTCTTGGTCTAAAGTGTATATATATATATATATATAAATAGAACCCATTTTCCTGACCATCAAAACATTAATTAATCTAGAATTTCCTAAAAATTGTGCAGGATAAACTTCCTTAGTCCAGCACAAGTGCCGTGAGCCTTCAGGAGAAAAATCTGTATACAACCTCATTAGATTACCAACAATCTTCTACAGTAAGTATGTGTGTATATGATTATGCTCGGAATATTCTTAAAGTTATTTTTTTTATATGAAAAATGAGGGATAAATAACTAAAACTACATGGGAAATCTTGAAGGAAATTAGGAGAACATCTTACAATGGTAGATGAGATTATCAAAAGTCTCCATTCTCGTGCTGCTTTTAAAGCAGTTAGGCTTCATGGCAAGGATATGGAGAGGTGACACTCCCTCTTCATTTATAGAACCCGCAAGTTCTGGGTACAAGTGAATTATTTGATATGCCAAATCTACAACAAGACACAATCAAAAGAACATATATAATTGAATAGTAATTAATCTAGCATTTGAAAAACATAACTGAAGTTCCGAATAATTCATAACATGAACTAACCAAAGAATTCACCATATATGGCAGAATGAAGGATTGTATCCCCGTTAGTTCTCCTGCAGAGTGAGTAGTCACCTTTGTTTTTGAGGTAACCAAGGAGGCAAAGAAATGCATCTTTATTACCATAATGAGCTGCCAAGAACAACGGCGTTTCGCCTTGCACGTTTCGACACGAAATAAGATCGGAATCTCTTCCTGCAATGCTGCTGCAGATTTTCAGGTTGCCAAGCTCTGCAGCCAAATGCAGAGGAGTGTTTCCCTTTGAACTTTGCATGCTCAGGATTCTTATACACTCGTCCTTTTCAATCTTATCTAGGAGGCTGGTCACAAACTCGGTCTGCCCCACATAGATTGCAATGTGTATCGCTGTTTCTTCTGACTTTGTGGTCCTGGCCACCAACGCTTTTGGGTTCCTCTTGTATGCCTCCACAGCTTCCCCCCATCGGCCCTTCATGGCATAGCTGAGCAAACATTCATCCTCAACCTCCATTGTCGTGCTTCAACGCCTAGGTAATCAAGTTATCTTCTTTTTCTCATACACTTTTATAATGGTTTTCGATGCACGGCTACAAAGTGACTGCTCCCAACACCGGTAAATTTGATGCTCTCGCCATTATAAGCAGTATAACTACTTTATTGTTGAACATCGGATGCTCTTCTCTTTTATTTTATTTTAAAGTCTGAGCAACCAACTTTTATTACTTCCAGAGCAAGATTAGCATTTCCTTGGCAATGAGGGAGATTTAGATTCCGAAATACCCAGAGCATGTCAAAAGATCCAAGGTTGGCCAATAACGAGGTTAAAGAATAAAGTATTTTCGTATGTAAACAAATCAGATTCTTGCTTGCTACACACACTTAACAAAAATCCTGCAAGACCCATTGCTTCATTAGCGAATGTCTATAGCATCATGCTAAATTTACAGCAAAATGACGCCCATATAAGCATCCAAAATATCCTTGAAAACACCAACAAAAGTTGTAACATCCTAATTCATTTTGGGCAATCTAGCCTATATTAAGCCTGAGATTTTCAGCCATCTCAAAACTAAAAAATGTTGATAAAGATTCTTTGCTCCTTTGCTCTGCTCTTTACTGCATAGCCATCATGCTTGAGCTCTCACCCATCTTTTGAGCACGATCTCCATCATCATTCCCTTCTTTATTCTGAAGCTCCATTTCTCCCCCCTTTGATAGCTTCTCTGCACCCAGATAGCTAGATTCGGCACCCACTCCTATCATTCCAGCAGACGCATCCATGCCCAAATCATGCTCTGCACCTTTATCATCTTCGTATTCACTTTCACCAGAACTGCTCTCATCTGCTGTTTGAGGAAATACTACTCCCTCAGTTTCATCCACTTTTAAGTCCGTATCCATCATATCCTTACCCGGAATTTGTTGTTGTAGCGGCACAGCATCACCCACACCCTGTCCTGTTTTCATTTTCTCCCTATAACCCTCCATTTCAGCTTGGTACCTCTCTTTATCCTTAAGAGCCTGCTCCTGATAAACCTAGAGACAAGGGAAAGCCATTCACGCAAGATGTTGAATTTTTTTTTTTGAGGGGGGGGGTGTTGGGGTGTTGATTCACATTTTAGTTCTTCAAACATACGTTATATCTCAATCTGATCCTCCAAATTTTGACATTCTAGAGTACTTTGTCTTTAATAAAGTCCTCACATCAAGCCTGACAGTGAACACCAAGGAGAGTTTATGTGGCCTAACCACAACTTGACATAACTGTTGAACGCTTAGCTATAATTGAAATCCAGAAAACAAAGGAGGAAAAAGAACAAATGAAACCAACTACCTATTCAAAAGCTTTGTTAGGTTTTGGTTGCCCAGGTAACTGTTTCTTTTTCACTTTTTGCTAGCAGGCTTAATGTGAGGACTTCATTCATAAAAGATGAAAAGGTCAAGGTTTAAAAGGAATAAATTGAGAAGTGACTGTTTCGAGGACCAAAACATCAATTTAAAAATATGAAAAACATAAATGTAGAAAGACAAAATTCAATAAATTACTTACTGCTTTCTCTGGCTCTATCAATTTGTTCCAGAGTTCACCGATTATCTTACTGATTTCTCGGTCCTTCCCATGATGATGTGGTTTCAATTTTGCATGCTGCTCTGCAAAGAAGAAATTGTATCCACTTCGATTAGGTTTGGGATGTGCAGGATCTCTTTTTTTTATCTCAGATTTCTTGCGTCGGTGTCGATGGACACCCAAAGCAGCTGGTGAGGTATTAAGGTAACTAACTGGAACACTACCATGTTGCAGCATTGTTGGCAATGCAGGGTTTTGTGGAGCCTGATATAGTACACCTTTAAGTTTCTCTGAACCCACTGTGACAGTAACAAGATACCCACTTTCGAATTTTCCATCAATCACCCCAATCACTGGAGTTCCCACAGAACAAGCTGAAGTTGCTGAAACCACAAAAAGATTATACAGTATTGCACATCCATCAACTTATTATAGCATGTTCAGAAAAATCTAAAATAAAAAAGCTGTAACTTGTAAATTTGCTAGTTAACAGAACAGAGCAAACAATAAATCCAAGCCATGACATGAGTTACTGATAGAGATTGGAAAATTATCTAGTATGAAAAACTAACAAAGTACCTTCTACAACATTTTTTTTTAAAAAAAAAAGGGTTCATGCAACATAGAAAACACTAAATGACTAGGTCAAACCATTCCAGCAACCATATCCTGAAATTATTTTCAGTCATAACATCCACATCTGATTAATATATCTACATTCCATATCATCATTTATACATACAAAAGTCTGTCCAGTTCAAGTGATTGCCGTAAATAACTTAAGTAGTTCAAAAGATGATCTATAGTGTCAAATCTCAGGGAGACAAAAGTTAAGATCAGAAAGGCATGCAAAAAGATATCACACTAGGAATGCTAGGCAGTAGATTAACATGATCTGTTGAAACCATACAAAAATATTTTGGTCTAAGATTAATCATTTGACGTAGAGATGCTGACTTCAAATGCTAAGAGTCTGCTCCACAAGGTTTAATCATTTCATCATTGTTGAAAGAGGATTAATAGATGGGCCTCACAATTTGTGTGACTAGCAACTTTTTCTTCTCCAAAGTTAGTAATCAATCTTATATTTAGATGGAAAAAGGATACCTTCAGGCAATTCAGAGGCATTAACTAGGGGATGCAAAAACTGCTGCTTTCGCGGAGCAGGAACTGGCACTTTCGATGGACTCCTCGAATCATCTGACAGAAACCAATCGTTATTCTATGCATTTAAACATGCCCTGGAATCAAGACATTTGGATTAAACGCACAGACCAGTTGTAGGAATCCATCCTGGGGTCTTAAAATAGTACATTTGTTCGTAGTGGTAAAGCAATGAAGAATAGTACTTCCGCAACACAAAAGAAGCATTTGTAGCTGTAGATGGAAATTTGAAAACAGCAGTTATTTCTTTCCATCTTCTCTCCCTTATAATCTGTGCAGCAAATTAACTAGATTATTTAGGAGTTATCACTAATTAACTGTAAACAAACAAAACCAACAATTTGCATGTATATATAGTATAATGAACAAAGTTCTCAAGTTGTATGGCATTTGCATCATGAATTGCAACTTCATTCCCATTCAATGCAACATTTGCATCATTGATTATCAAGATTTCATTACAAAAACATAAGAAATGTTAAACAAAAGGCCATGATAAACAGGTTATCTTGACTTGCAGGTACCTGATTTCATGAAGTAAAAGATTCTGTTGAATGTTGTTAGGGCTACTATGAATATACTGTTTGATTAGACAGATGAATGCTTTATCTTCTATGCAGGCACTGTGCATTTAAGATTGACTTTTTTCTCTGACCCAAAAAAAAGATTGACTTTTTTCAGCGAAATGCTTTAATACTAAAATCTGAAACCACATTTGATCATCAGGGAACCAAACTTATGTTTGATGAAGTAATTAATCATTGCACACATCTTTTTAAGAGATCCAACATTCAAGTGAGTTTTTATATTTGATGAATTATTGTTCTGACTTGATTATTATTTTTTATTGTTGATATAATGCATTGACTTATGGTTGTTGAAATTTGCTATGATCAATTAATTTTTTATCCTTATTACATAATTTTTCTAAGTTCTCAAGATCAGACGATACAAAATTTAAACAACGTAACATTTTGCATCACTTAAATAAATAAAGATTTGATATCAGTTCATAACAATTATCAATACGAACATTTATTAAAATCTGATTGGTTATAAGGGTGTTGGTTTACAAATATTATGTCTCCCTTTAGTTAGTTACTTCATTGCATTTAAAATTATATCCTTGAAGATTGATACTAAAGGCCATTGCAGTTTTAAGATTTCACAATCAGTCGCACCAATGCAAAACAAGTTACCGAAAATATTTAACACCAACAACAATAAACATTCAATCATTCACATACTTTCTCAATGCCTCCACGAGAAGTCACTTCCAAGAAAAGCCGATGCAAATCTAGTTCTCTTCCCCCCATAACGGGAATGCTGAAACAAGTTGTCAAAGGAAATAAAAGGGACTAAACATGTTGCAACAATGTTTATTCAAGTATAGTTTTGTGAGCTCTTTCAAAAAAAAAAAAAAAGGTTTTGTGAGCAATATATCTTAAAAACATATGAAGTAGAAACAGAGACAAGTTGTCAATGAAGAAAACATCAATCATTCCTGTATACATGATATTTAAATAAACATTGATTATTCCTGATACAATGTCCCAAGGCTTTGCTCGAGTAAAAGCAGAAAAACACTAATAGACAAACATATAGACATTGTCCAAACTACAATCCAAGGCAAGGAAATAAAATGGAATACCTCAGAGGAAACGAAAAGCAAAACAGAAATGAGGAAGAAGTGGGCATCCAACTTGGCAAAATTAAGGTTGACAAAAGAAATTTCAAGGAGTCAATCCAACTTGTATTTAAGGATCACTCTGAAAAATTAAGTGTTTAGGCAAATGATTGTAATCAAAATTTTCAACAGACTAGAATTGCAAAATCCATGGCCAAGTCTATACTAAAGTCAAAGAATAGCACCTTATCATTTATCAGCTTGGCTCTTTTGTCACTATTCCTTTATTCTTTCATTACATTAAACATTGAAGAAAAGACCAAAGTGCATGAAGAGACTGATAAACCAGAACTATACATAATCAAGCATTGTCTGGTAATTTTCTTCGTCTAACATTCCAAAATTTGAAACAAAATATACAAAGTATTGTCAATAGGCAATTGTGACGAAAATCCTTGAATAATTGGACAAAAGGCCAAAGTACACCAAGAAGAAAACCTTAGACCACACACTGAGCAAGGCCTTTGCAGACCCTGCAACAGCAGAGCTACTAAAAAAAATCATAATTCCTTTAACGCAAAATCGCAACATGATATTAATCCACAGAACAAGGACTTGGCAGAATGGCAGCATATTGTAATTTTCGAAATAATGACAAGGAAAAACCATACGCTTTCACAATTTCAATATAATAAATATTAAAAAGCCAAGGGCTAACACTGTTTACACAATGCATTTCCATTGAACTTCCAATCATTGATTTACTTTAAAGAACTCGAATCCTAGCTCTGTAAAGTTGTAAGGGAATTTAGCACACTGAGGATGAAAGGGGGGGGGGGCTAGCTTACAAGAACTTGGAATTCATATATTTGTGGAGCTTCTCCAAGGAATGCAAAAAGAGCCTGCGATCAGCCGCAACATCATCAAATTTTGCAAGAGGAGCAGGATACAGACAATAGTTCGAAGCTGACTCTGTCACAGGGAATTGAATATTGGGGACACCCGATGTTGATGCCATTTGGAACGACTTTCTTTAGTAACCCGACCCTTCACTTCAGTGTTCGCCAATACAAAAAGCAATAATCTTTCCAGTTGTTGTAGCGCTGCAACATTTATCCTTGCAGGAGTCAGTCGACGTAGAAAATCGAAAGAACAACAATAACAAGGACAAGACAATCATAGAGTAAGTTGATAACCAATTAACTTCAAAGAAACTCCAAGAAACGAAAAACTTAAGCAGTCAAAAGCTATGATTGACCAACATGCAGACAAAGGAAATCAAGAAAAACAAAGTATTTTGGGGCGGGGTGGTGGGGCGCTGAAAGACAAGAAAAGGAAGAAAGAAAAGAAAAGAAACTGAAAAGTACAGTAGCAGAATGTGGAAAACATGGCTCAAAAGGCCGTCAACATCACTACACGTTAGATTATCTCGGAGAACAGAAACAAACCACGAGGTTGATGAGCCACAACCACCAGGGCTGACGAAATAACTCCCAGGCAGAAGCTGGGAGATAGAAAAATAAAGACCGAGAGAAAGAAAAGAAGGAATGGCACAGCATAACTGTCAAAGCTATGAATTCCCTCCAGAGTCCCGAGGATGCAACAGTACGAAGAACCCATTAAAGCTCAAGCTTTTTGAAATAATCAGAGACTCAAAAGAAGAAACCCTTTCAGGACACGACAATAACGACACGCAAAATGTCCCTCCTTCACTTCATGCTCTGTTTAGACGGCTACGGCTATCGCCCAGACGATCTGGCACAACTATATATTCCCATATACACAGTCCTTCACTTTATATCGAATATTTCTTGTATTAACTAAAATTATATCAGCGTAAAAAAGAAATGGAGAGGTAGGGCCCATCGTCGAAGACGGAAACCTAACCTTTTCTTGAAGACCCGCTTCCTGAAATTTCAAATCAGATTTGCCCGGCCTTCCCCACTCATGGAGGACAACGATAAGAAAATATGATAAAGAAATAAAGATTTCCAACAATAGAGAGGCCAGGACTGTTCATTACTTCTAATTTTTCTTAATATTTTTACACTCACTGTAGGTTATAGATTTAAAGATTTGGATAAAAGAGAAGGAGCGTGGATAATACGTACAAACTATAAAAGAATACACCAGCCACGAAAAACCTAGAGACAGCAGCAGAAATGTGTAACCAGAAACTTTATATATTAAGGTAAAATGTACTTAAAATAAACACGACGAAGCTTACCAAGAGTGAGAGAATATTGAAATTTGAACATGCAATGATGCAAATGAAAAAAGAAATTAAACCGGAAGCTTAAGCATGGCTGTGGTTATTATGTTTCTGTCATTCTCAAATGTATTCTCATTTTAAGAGGGTATTATAAATGAATGAATGAACGGTGAAGAAGAAAATTTGACCTAGTCCCAAAAGACACTTCTCCTCGCTCCATTTTCTTTTCTCTGTCTCATTTATCAAGAATATCAAAAGGCAGTTTTTGGCAGGAGCGCCCTCAATATTTACGGAACAAAATTTATTTATTAGATATAAATGTAAATTTACATTTTCTTTCTTTTTTTTTTTAAAGGAGTGGTTGTAAAAAAGGTGGTTTGTGTGATTAGCAAATGGAACAATTACTTTTCAATGCCCGAATTTTACATGAAACAATTTTGACAAATTATAATTATACTTAAAGACTAAAGTCATTTAAAAATTTATGAAATATTTCGTTAAAAATTTATAATTTTAATTATTTTAAAAATAACCTTTTCTGTAAAAATAAAAAAAGATCATAACTTTTTTTGTTTTTAAAATTTTCAATGAAATCAGAATGAAACGGCCAGTAAAGCAGATGGATGGAAAGAAATGAACAGTCTAAAGTGATGAGATTAAGGCTCCAAACAAATAAAAAAATAGAGAATTTTATTTAAGGACCAAAGATATAACTTAATAACAAATTAAACCCAACAAAAATCTAAATTTACACTGCATACCCAAAGGACTAAATTCAGCATTAGCTTTTTTACAAGAAATGATCAAAATGTACTTCATTTATTTAAAAAAAAAGGAAAATCACTGGCCATCATTGCTAGCAGTGGCTAAAACCTCACCGACAATGGCAACCAACCGAACCACCATCAGTGATAGTTGGAAGATTATTGAGAATTAAAATTTTCAAATGCAGCTAAGTAAGTTTAAACTCATGACCTCTTAGCTCATCAAAAACTAATGACCGCCAAACCATGAAACCTCTTTAATTATGTAATGTATAAATAAATAGATGTATGTATGTAACATACATACGTACGTATGTATAAACCTAATTTATAAACCTCTTGATTATTGCAATAATTTTACCTATTAATTTTTTAGTGATAAGACACATTATTTACACACTTTATATAGTCATTGAGACCCATTTTACATGTTATATTTTCCATTTTGATGTATGTACAGTATTAAAAGTAAGAAAGTCATCTAAGAGGCCAAGTTATGCAATAAGAATATTTTCGTTCAAAATTTTGACTTTTGAAAAAATATACAAGAAAATTAGTCTCTTTTTTATGCCCATGAGAATGAATGTGAAATTAGATTTCAAAAGTTCAATTTAATTTGGAAGATATTAATTAAAAATTATAAATTAGGGTTGTTGACCTCATTAGGTTTTTGTGCATATGTATGTGTATCATGTTTTCATGTGGAGCAGCCCTTGAAATATATTTTATTATTGTTCTCCCATCTAAATAATTAATTTCATGTGCCAAAATATGAATTGTTATTTCACATACATTTATTTGATTTAATTTTATTTAACATGTGACATGGGTGATATATATGCACTTAGATTTGTATCAATTGGTCAAGGAAGTGTAAAAGAACATTATAGATATAAAGTGACATGCAAATGGCTGAAAGGATGGGGTAGATGAAATTTTCTAAGTGCAAAGCATGAGATTATTCATATTAGTATAGAAATTATCACCCAACTAATGAGAAAGTGTCACCTAAAGGTAAGGCTGTGCAAAGTTCATCCAGTCCTGTCTGACCCAATCTAACCCGAGATGGTCTCAGTCTTGTTCGATTCGTATAAATACTGGTCCTTAAAGACTAAAAAGATTGAAAAGACTAAATTATTTTTTCGAGTTGGACTGGACAAGAGACTAGGCATTCGACCACTTGATCCTGTCCAGTCCTATTAATTTATTTATTATAGTTATAATTAATTTATTTTTGACAAATGCTTTAAGTGTAATTAATGCTAAGGAGATGATTGTATGAAGATTTATTGAGTTTGTTTCTAAATTATTGTTATAATGTAGTGTTGTTGAAGTTTGTTGAATACTGTTTTTGTTAAAGTTATAAATTTAAATCATTTGGACTATAATAGAAATATTTTTTTTGTTGTTGCAAATTATTATGGATTTATTATTATTATTATTATTATTATTATTATAAGTATTTTTACTATCTTAATTGAGTTTATTTAGTTGAAATAGATTATTGCCTCTCATAGAGAAAAAAGGAAAAAAAGCTAAGTAAGTACTAAACTAACAAGACTAGTCTCCCAATTTTATAAATCAAGTCCTGTCCTATTAATCTTCGGGTTAT
This sequence comes from Prosopis cineraria, assembly GCF_029017545.1. Lineage (NCBI taxonomy): Eukaryota > Viridiplantae > Streptophyta > Magnoliopsida > Fabales > Fabaceae > Prosopis > Prosopis cineraria. Next base: position 1,878,895 of record NW_026555335.1, read on the forward strand.
CATTGGACAAGACCGGATTACGGGTTGCCTAATCCAGTCCTTTTCGTGAAAGAGACTGGACTTAGGATTAGGCCAAAGTTCAATGCCGTCATATCCTTTGTACAGCTCTACTTCAAGGCATGTGCACATAGTGTGAAGCTCCCTAACCCTTTTAATTTCATTTTAGAATTAATTTTGAGAGGTAATTTGATTAGAAACCAAGGTGCATGTCCCTTACACTATATTTTTAGATTCATTCACTAATCATTCATCTTCTTCATTTCATCTTTTATTTTCTCTCTCTAGTTCTTAGGGTTCTTCATTTTTTCCTCCTTCTTTCTAGAATTCTCTCAATCCATCTCCACATTCAACCATTAGATCCTCACAAAACTATAACCATTCTTCTCCTCTCATCATGCTCTATACATTCCTATCATTTGATCTTCTATCTAAAGCCTTAATCTTTACTTAAAGTCATAGAGCATTTCGATCAGCTCAAGAACTTGAAGGAGACTTCTACATAACTTGAAGGCTAAGGCATTCTTGGTTTCTAGAGGGAGAATGAAGGAGGAGGAGCCATGGTTCTACACTTTCATCTTTAGCTAAGGATTAATTTGACCTAGCTCTTTAATTTTACTTCATTTTGTAATTCTAGATTTAGGTTACATTGTGATTGGCTTGGACTCTAATTTAAGTAGGCTATTTGTAATATCTCTATTAATTAAACACATAACTAGCATAAAAATTAACCTTAAGGTAAAGCTTCCATGATAATTCCAACTAATTAAATCAATAATAAGAGATATCATGGAAAGAAAAAGATTAACCTTGGCCATATAAAAACTCATGAGATATCATTAATTATTTAATCTCAAAATTAAGTTTAAGAGGTTATTTAAACATTATAAATTAAAGTAAAAAGTATTTGAAAAGTATGAATATTAATTAGAGTTGAAAACAAGTCAAAATATAGTAAAAAATGGTCATTTTTGCTTAACAGTAGTACTTGGCTATAGCTAAAGCATAATAAGCCGCGGCCAACACTTCTAGTAAAGACTTGGCTACAGTCAATTTCTTTTTGGCTATGACCAAATTCTCTCGGCCACCCTTTGGCTACGGCTAAGACTTCATGACAGCATTTTTCATAATAGCTTCCGACGTGTATAACTTTTGACTCAAACCTTTGATCAAGGTGATTCAACACATTAAAAATTTCATAATCTAGTAAATGGTTTTGGTTTTATATCAATCCAATATCCAATGAAGAATTTGGACACTCGAAATTGAAACTTCACATTTTTGTCTTTAGACTATCACCCAAGTGTCTAAATCTCAAATTATAAGCCATTAGCCCACATAAGACTTGAACCACACTTAATAAGTCCTAATACACTTGTTTAGATAGTTAAAAGTATCAAACAACTCTTAATACAAGAATTGACCGCTCAGCCTCTATAAGAGACATAATGCAAGGGTAAAAATGTAATTTTTTGCATTCAAGTTAAATAATTACTCAACACATGTAAAACTCATTTCACTTGTTAAAATATACTTGTTCAAACTATCTTGGCCCACTACCATAGTCAATTTAAGGGTTAGGACCCTACTATAGCTAAAACAATTCAAAAATGCCTAAAATCAAAGTTTAATGCTACCATTACAAGTGAACTTCAAATAAACATAAATCAATATAAAAAACTCTAGTGTTGGCAAAATAATGTCAATTACATATAGATTAACTAGAGACTTTACAATATAAGCTCTAGTTCTGTGGCATCGATGCCTTCCCCTTTTCCTTATCCTTATTGTCTCTTGTAAAAATATTATCAAACGAGAGTGAAATTAAACAATCTCAGTAACCAAAAAATTTAATTAAAATATATTAAAGTATGACACATATAAACAAATAGGCAAGTTATATCACATAAGTCAATCACACATTAATCACATTATCACACAAGATAATATGTCACATGATCAATGCAACCACCTTATATCCCCCTTTATATCTTCTAACTGAACCTATGGGTTAACAACTCATATAGGTCTAGTTTGTGTGACTGGATTAGCCCTACACTCCAATTGTGAGGGGTCACCTGACCAAAGACTCCCCGTACTCACTTTTAGATCATAGGTTCTCCTTACTCAAATTTTAGGATGTGTCATAAGTGCCTAACCCACACCATTCAATCCAAGATTAGTGAATCATACCTGACCCGTGCTATACCAATAGGTCGTTGGCAATACTAGGCACATATAATAATGATATATGCCAACTACTGTGGGCAAACTTAGTGAAGGTCACACCACGTTGATTTACCATTCTAATTTTTTATTGTTCTAGGGTGAACTCCCATCCATCATGATCATGCAAATATATATTCATGCATATGTCAATAACTTAATACATTTATAAACCAAACTTGTAAGTTATCATATAGCTATAAAGCATTTTTATTACTATTAGGCTTGTTTATCGCATAACATTAACTCAAAGTCAATATATAAACCAAAATGTCTATGTTACCCATCTCAAGACAATGATAACTTAGCATAACTTATAGTTACAAACACTATGATATACAATAATTAAAATTCTTGGTTACCTCAACTCTTAGTTTACCAGCTAAGAGTATCGGTGAATATTAAATGGAGCCTCCAATAAGCTCAATAAAATCAACAATGTTCAATTTACAATTAAATACACCAATAGTCATTAATGATTAATTATTCTTAATTAACTCCAATCAAAGTCTAAACCTAAAAATTTCATTATAGTCATCTACTTATAACCAAATCTATTTTTAGATTTCATTAGTTTACTTAAACTTTTATTAGTCTAATCAACACTATTAATAACTCATAACTTCCCCAGCTTAACTATTTAGCTCCAGGGTTTACTCTAAACCCACTTTGAAATCTGAAAACATTAATAACATCATAACCTAAATGTTAAAAACTTAAATAAACTGTTATTAATCCCATTAGAGTTAGAATTTTAGGCAAACTCACAACTCATTTTTGAATTCTCAAAAAACTACCTAGAAACCATAGTAAAAATGGACAAGAGAGGAAGAGGAGAGGTTATAAGTACTTACCCAAGTGATTAAAAGCTCCAAATAGACTCAATTTGATGTCTACGACAAATCTTAGCAGGGTCCTCTTCATTTACCTTCAAACTCTTACTCAAAACTCTAATTTTGTGAGCTGAAAAGTGAATTTAAAAACTTAAAAATTGACTTTTGTCTACAACTAAAGATCAAAATTTTAGGTTTCAAACACTGTGCATCTAATTGAGCCCAAATATGGCCCGATGCCATCAAGGATCTAACTTTAAGCCTTAATTATGATTCAATATATCCATTGGCCATTCATACATTATTATTCTTATTTTTTAGTCCAAGTTAACTTTCAATTGTTTGATTTATCCTTAATTAATCAATTATTTTTAAGTTAAATTTTCTTGGATATTACACTATTGTTATAATGGAAGATGACTTATTTTAATTTTTTTTATGGTTTTGACTCTCTTCTTAATGCTGCCATGTTGATGATAATCTTGTGATTTATTGGTGTAAATTTGCTTGGAATTAGTCTTACATAATCATGTGGATTGATTTCTAGCCTTGCTCTTATGTAACATAATCTTGTAATGCTTGAGTACCTTGAGAGAGAGAGAGAGAGTCATGCCTTAATGAGATAAAAACATACTTAAAGTCTTCATTTTGGTGATGACCATGGATTTGCTTACTTAATTTAAGACTAATCTTAGGTTATTAGCTAAAGCTAATGAGGTTTAATTGAACTTAGTTGCACTTTTGACTAGTAAGTGCATAATTCTTAGTTAATGACTTAAGTGGTAAGGAATTTTGCCTAAATTAAGCTCTAAAAACCTATCCATTCATACTTGATTCCCAAACACCTAGTTATACCCCTATTTTTTTCCTTAGTTTAATAGTTATAGTTATCAAATTGAATCTTAAACATTTAGAATTTAACTTAATTCACTTAAACAACTTCCATAATTGAAGTAGTGAAAACTTCTATTAGGAGATGACCTAAGCTGACCCTTTGTTGCAATAGGGTTAGCTTAAAATTATTTTTAGAGGCAAGTGACCATACTTGTCACTTAATAGGACTTATAAATTACTTAAATTTACTTGTTAAATCCATGACTTCCTCAACTAACTTGCATTGTTTATTAAAAATGTAACTTTACTTGTTCATTTCTTAATAGGACTTGTAAACTACTTAACTTTACTTGTTAAATTTGTGAATACATCAATTGAACCATGTTACTTGTTAATTCATAAATAAGACTTGTCAATTGCTTAACTTTATTTGTTAAATATGTGACTCTCTCAATTGGACTATGTTACTTATTAATTACGTAAATTTATTTGTCCTAACAAGATTTATTAACTACTCAACTTTACTTGTTGAATTTGTGAATCCCTCAACTAAATTATATTTCTTGTTAATCATGTAACTTTACTTGTTAATTACTTAACAGGACTTGTTAACTATTTAACTTTACTTATTAAATCTGCGACTTCCTCAATTGAAATACATTACTTGTTAATCACATAACTTGTTAATTTCTTAATAGAACTTATCAATTATTTAACTTTACTTATTAAATTTATGACTCATTTAACTGAATTACATTACTTGTTAATCACATAATTTTACTTGTTAGTTCCTCAACAAGACTTACCAATTATTTAACTTTACTTGTTAAGTTCGTTTGTTAATTGTGTAATTTTTCTTGTTAATTCACCAACAGAACTTGTTAATTACTTGACTCCATTTGTTAAATTTGTGAAAAATTATATATATAATAAATTCTATTTCTAAACCTCAATTATTATGACAAGAAGTGGACTTATTAATACAAGTAAAGTTAGGTAACTAACAAGTCTTGTTGAAGAATTAACAAGTAAAATTACACAATTAATAAGCAATGCAATTTAGTTGAGGGAGTCATAGATTTAATAAGTAAAGTTAAGTAGTTAACAAGTCCTGTTAAGAAATTAATATATAAAGTTACACAATTAACAAATAATGTAATTTAGTTTAGGGAGTGACAGATTTCGTAAGTAAATTTAAGTAATTAACAAGTAATATTGAGGAATTAACAAACAAAATTACGTAATTAACAAGTAATTTAGTTACTTTTCAAATCAATGGATTAAACAAGTCTTTTCATAGTATTAATAAATCAAGTTATGAAATTAACAAATACTATGGAATCGACAAGTAAAGCTGAGAAATTAATAAGTAATGTGTAAAATATCCAATCACTTAATCACAATTATCACTAAGTTCGAGGTAATCATAGGTCAAGTTCCTTTAAATTGCCAAGTTTGTAATTTGTAGAAATGCGATCCGAAGTTTTTATAGTTTAAAATTTTTCAAAATCATTTAACAAACTTTTAATGAGAGTCAAATAATATTTTGAAAACATAGGATATCTCATGAGAGTGAAAAGGACTCAAAAATTAGTTGGAAGATATCAAGAAATAAAAAAGAGAGCAACGCATCGCGGTATGTGCACATACACCATGATTGTCCCTCTTTGTGCTACACACTCCTGCACCGTAGCGTGCTGCATATATCAAGCAGCAACTTGAGGCAACTTCCAACATACTATATTTCTTCATCCAATATCCGAATGAGGTGATCTAAGTGCATACAGAAACTCTTTTTATAAACTAGCTAATATCATGGGTTTTACTTTCAAATTATATCACACAAAAAATATGCATACCTATACATATTTTCATAACTTAAGGATGTCCAAAACCCCCATATATGTGTTAAAAGAAATTTCTAACATCCAAAACATACTCAAAGGAGTGAGGACTAACTGTACAACACACCACATGTAAATATACTCAACAATATCACATTTTCACTCATCAATCCCTTTATCACCAAAAACAAAAAGGAGGATGTTTTGGCATTGTATTTTTTTTAATTAATATTCACAATTGTGATCAAATCAACATTCCTATATTTGTACTAGTATTTTAACTCTATTAATACTTTAACAACTTACATACAACATACTAGGGCTTAAAATACCTTTCACAATTATAAGTAACAACATAGTGCAAGTGTAAACATAAACGCATCCTAAGAGGCTATATGTTATATATTACACCAAAATAAATAAAGTTAAGAGGCTTGGTAATAGGAATTTTAGATTTCTAAGCCTCTGGAGCTTGTTCCCTATCCACATCGAAGCTAGAGCATGTAAAATATTGAAAGAAAAGGTGGAGTACAACCACTCCATAACCAATGTATATCTACCTTATACAATTACATACCAATTGATTTAAAATACATAATTGAGAGTCAAATACTCAAACATTTGAGATTACATAAATATAGGTTGTAATTTCACAATTTAACTCTTTTCATTTTTAACATGTTCATATCGCAAGACGCATTGCTACAATACAGATGACCATGTGACAACAGTCCAATCAATAATAATGATGCATATAACCATAATATAGATAACCATGTGATAATGGCACACTCAACTATCACAGCTTGCCATAAACCTAATAACCATGTGATATGTCAGATATAAATATGCATGATCAATTTCTTCTTATATCCTCCTTATATCTTCTGACTGAAATCATAGGCTACAATATCAATCAGAGCTCTGTCCACATAATTGAATTACCCAAGCTCACTAATTGTAAGGTATGATCTAGCTAAAGATCATAGAATTCACTCTCAAATCATGGCTTTCCCTACTCTTAAATCTCTGATGTGTCATATACCCTATGCTAATCTCCTAAATAAACAGATGAATATGGCTAGGTTTTAGTCCTTGACAAATTATGTGATAGTCCTTTGGCAAACAATGGTATAAGGCTAACCTTCGTTCATCAAAAGGTAGCCATAAAATATCATATAGATTTTATTTACTCCTCTCTTTAGGCGAACTCTCACCAAATGATTATGTAATGTTTTATGCTCACTCATTTCACAATTCAATTTACTTGACGGCAATATATTGGGTTTACAATATTATGCTACCTAAGTGACCTTAATATTATTTTTACAAACATTCTGTATTTTAATTCTCAATTTCATAGCACGTTTCAAATTCTCATTTAGCCATACATGTATTATTCTCATGCTAATACAATCACACTATCATCACATCACATAATATGCACTTTTCATTCTAATACAGATTTTTAGTTTGAAAATCATTTCAAATTCCACTCCACATGTCAATTCAAAATAAGGTTAATACATTATCATATAGTTTATAGCATGCTTTGACATTAGCAATTTCAATTGTACATGCAAATAAACTCATTTTCACTTTATAATATAATTAACAAACAACTATCCAAGATAGATTTCTCCTAATTAGCTCAAATCTTTAAAAGGTTAAATGTTTACATTTACTTAGGGGTAGAGAGAGGGGGACCGGTAGGGGCCATAGCCCCACTTAACTTTTTAATTTTTTTTAGTAAAATGTAGCAGTTATATATTTTTCAGCTCTTATAAGTTGGCACATTATGAAAGTTATGAAACACTAGATGAAATTCTCATTTCAATTATATATGTAATCTTTTACATATGTATATAGTAACTATTTGAGTAGCTTAAAGATATAGTTGTCATAGGATCTACTTATTTTCAACAAGATAATGTTATACATGTTCTTAAAGTATTAATATCATCTTATTTTGCTTTTATTTTATATTTAATGAAAGAAATTATGAAAATTATTATTAACAAATTTTGTTAAGAATTATAATAAAAATTTTAAAATATATTAAATGCTATGTATTTAATATCTATCATAAAATCATTCATCCAAAAGTTATGAGATTTGGTGAATATATTCTTCTAGAAAAAATTACTTTTTTAATAATCAAGCTATTAAAATTTATGATATGAATAGTTTTTACTTTAATATAATTCGATCTTATTGGTATAAAGATTTTATGACAATTGAGCATTATTAATGTGTTGATATATTTATTTACTACGATTATCAATTGAAAGAATTAAATAGTAAATTCAATAAGCAAGTAATAAAGCTTATTATATTGAACAGAACTTTAAATTTTAATGATATATTTAAATCATTTAATACCCATAGAGATGATAAAATTTTTACCAATTTAATGATAACTTATATTGAGAGAGAAATTGCTAAATATATTTATTATAGACATAATGACTAATAATTTTTATACCATGAAAAATCAACAGGAAAAACTTAATATATATATATATATATGTATATTGTTATATACATGTAAAATTAAATATAAATATATATGTTAAAATATTTATATTATGTCGGTGATATATATATATATATATATATATAACTTACCTTTAATTATAATATATACTTTGTCATCTTGGCTCTCCTTAATAAAAATTTCTGGCTTCACCCCTAGGTTTACCCCTCAACAACTTGCTTTCAAGCTTGCTTCTCAAGCTAAAATAATACTTGGATGATTAATTTACAATTAATCAAGTTTCAAACTCATCAATATTACCAAATATACATTTTCAACTTTCATTTTTCAGTTTTAAAATACTCAAAGTTCTTATTTCTCACACTTAAGTTTACCTGTTGAGTATGTTAACTCTTCTTTAGTCTTCATTAAATGTTTTTAGGATCATTAATGTCTTCCAACAATCTCCTAATCCACATTTATTACTCATTTTTTAGACATTAATGGCTCCTAACTATTATTAATATCAAAACTCATAATTTTTTGGTTTAATTGCTCAAAAAAACTTTCATTAACTCTATATGAGTTAATAGGTTCAGACCCAAAACCTATATGAATAAAAAATAATCTCCCATTATCAAACCCTGACTAAAAAGATTTAAGAAAATGGGTTGGGAAGGGAGAATAAGAGGTTAGGATACTTATTCTTAAGGTTTTTATAGCTTCAAAATGTATCTAACCTTCTTGAAATTGAAGCCTTAGCAGAGTCCTTATAACATCCTAAAAATTTTAAGACTCAAATTTATTTTAAAAAAATAAAATAAAATATCTATAATTAAATTAAAATTTAGAATAATTTAATAGAGGCCCAGAGTTTAAATTTTACTAAGCAAAAGTTTGGTTTTATTTGATTTTTAACTATGGGAAAAATTACCAAAATGACTTAGGCTTTTGTGCAATAATAAAAAATGTTGGGCCATTTCTTGTAATTTTCTCCAAACTTTTAGATCAGCTTTTATAAGGGGAAAACAGACGCAGAAACGCAGAGAAAGGAAAGGAAAGGAAACGCACGAGAGGGAGAGAGGAAGAAGAGAAGAGAAAGGGAGGGAGTTAGGCTTGGGTCTAGGAGTCTTTGCGACCGTTGCGAGCTCGGCTACACGATAGGTAAACTTCCTACTTCAATCCTCTTCTCTTTCTCTAGATTTTCTTCAATTTTTGGAAGAGGAGATTTTTGGATTTTGATCTCAAAGGCTTTATTCTTGTAAGCTTTTGTTTCTTTGGATCCTAAGGAGCATGTTTTGAGTTTCTATATAGTGATCTAATGTTTTGAATGGATAATTGGATGAAAAGAGGTGTTTTAGGCACAAAATAAATCCTGAGAAATTGGGTTTTTGCTCTTCAATTGTTTAAGCTTATTGATTTAGTTATAATTTTGCTATTTGAGCCCAATAAGATTTAAATTAAGGTTTAGTTTTCATTATAAGGGCTAATGGTGAAAGTTGGTGGCACTAAGTAAAGGTTTTTAATTGATTAAAAATTATATAAATTGGAAATTTAGCCTAGTGATGACTAATAAATGGTTTTGGTGGTTAAGTGTTACAGTCCTCTTCATCCTTTTCATTTCTCTCACACTCCACTTTTGATTTTATAAACTGACACTCCTATTTTTTGCAAAATTTTAGCTATGTGTTATGGCGCATTGTGACTACGTTGAGCATGTGGCACAAAAAGCCTTGTATATGCCCTTATGTGATTATGTGCCACGACAGATGATACAGAGAGGTTCTTTCTCTCTTCTCGAGTTTGTTGCACTGCGGTGAGCCATGTACAAGCTACAGTGCATGGCACAAAACCACACACCTCCATTTTCTCTTTCTTTTAGGGCTATGTGGCCCACCCTCAATCTTATACCCACATTATAAGGTTATTACTAAGCCCAAAAGGTCTCTTAATCCTTTGTGACCATTTCCTACATCAATTTTACTTAATTAAACTTGATTAATTCATTATTAAATTAAGGATTGAAAATTCATGATGTTACATAACACAGTTGAGTTTAATGAGTCATGGGTTCACAAGTAAAGTTAAATAGTTAATAAGTCTAGTTGAGGGATTAACAAGTAAAATTACATGATTAACAAGTAATGTAATTCATTTAAAGGGGTCATAAATTTAACAAGAAAAGCTAAGTAGTTAACAAGTCTCGTTAAGGAATTAACAAGTAAAATTACGCGATTAACAAACAATGTAATTCAATTGAGGGAGTCATAGATTTAACAAATAAAGTTAAGTAATTAAAAATTATATTAAAAAATTAATAAGTAAAGTTATGCAATTAACAAATAATGTAATAATCTTTGAAAATAAGGTTCGTTAATACACACACACATTTATGCATTATATGATTAAAGAAGTTCAATTGCTTGGTGGTTATTAACTTTTTGATGAGTCAAGGGGTCATAGGTTCAAGCCCTCTCTAGCCACCTTTAGAGAATTTAATTCTCTAGCCACCATTAGTGGTGGTTCAGCTAGCAGCTAAAGTTTCAGTGGTTGCCGTCACTAGCGAGGCTTTGGCCATTGTTGATAGTGTTTTAGCAACAATGGCTGATGATTTTTTCCCTTTTTTTTAAATAAATAGCAGGCATTTTGGTCATTTCCTATGAAATTAATTTCAATATAGTTTTTGGTCCTGTTATGTAAACTTAGATTTGTCGGGTCTAATTTATAAATAAGTTACATCCCTAGGGGTTAAGAGTGAGATATGGATTCCATGATAGTAGTTCATTTATATTTAATGAAAATGTATTTATTTAGAATAATTTAAAAAATACTCTTTAGAATAAAGCCCTCTATTATTTTATTTTCCTTCTCTTTTTTCTCTACTGTTTCATTATTTTTATCCTTCCTTTAACTATACTAGGGAGATCTCTATTTTTGGTTCCATTTTTCAACCCTAATAAGTACTATTTATTAGCCAATGGTAAATAATAAATAACTAGATAGTTTTCCGTGTGTTGCACGTGTTGGAATGAAGAAATTTAAAATAAATATCATCGATGTCATTGACATTGACATATTTAAAATGGCTAAATTTTTAAAAGTTTCTCTATTCAATCATTTTTATTTTTCTTTAAATATTTTATTTATATACATCTTGTCTTTATTTCCTGACCCTATAGGGATAATTATTAAGGTCACAAGACAAGAAAACAAAAGAATTACCAGCAAAGCACGTTAGCCGATGCTTGCATAATACTTTTTTTTGGGGAGTAAATACCTGCATAATTTAAGACATTATTGAAAGCACCGTAATAGAAAACATTCATGATTGTCCTTGATGGACTTTCATTAGAACATTTATTGTATGATACTCCTGAAATTTATCACTACCATTTTTCAAACTCCCCTTAAACTACCAAGTGAAAATTTTTTCTCGCGATTAACAAACAATGTAATTCAATTGAGGGAGTCATAGATTTAACAAATAAAGTTAAGTATTAAAAATTATATTAAAAAATTAATAAGTAAAGTTATGCAATTACAAATAATGTAATAATCTTTGAAAATAAGGTTCGTTAATACACACACACATTTATGCATTATATGATTAAAGAAGTTCAATTGCTTGGTGTTATTAACTTTTTGATGAGTCAAGGGGTCATAGGTTCAAGCCCTCTCTAGCCACCTTTAGAGAATTTAATTCTCTAGCCACCATTAGTGGTGGTTCAGCTAGCAGCTAAGTTTCAGTGGTTGCCGTCACTAGCGAGGCTTTGGCCATTGTTGATAGTGTTTTAGCAACAATGGCTGATGATTTTTTTCCCTTTTTTTTAAATAATAGCAGGCATTTTGGTCATTTCCTATGAAATTAATTTCAATATAGTTTTTGGTCCTGTTATGTAAACTTAGATTTTGTCGGGTCTAATTTTAAATAAATAAGTTCATCCCTAGGGGTTAAGAGTGAGATATGGATTCCATGATAGTAGTTCATTTATATTTAATGAAAATGTATGTTATTTAGAATAATTTAAAAAATACTCTTTAGAATAAAGCCCTCTATTATTTTATTTTCCTCTCTGCTTCTCTACTGTTCATTATTTTTATCCTTCCTTTAACTATACTAGGGAGATCTCTATTTTTGGTTCCATTTTTCAACCTAATAAGTACTATTTATTAGCCAATGGTAAATAATAAATAACTAGATAGTTTTCCCGTGTGTTGCACGTGTTGGAATGAAGAAATTTAAAATAAATATCATCGATGTCATTGACATTGACATATTTAAATGGCTAAATTTTTAAAAGTTTCTCTATTCAATCATTTTTATTTTTTTTAAATATTTTATTTATATACATCTTGTCTTTATTTCCTGACCCTATAGGGATAATTATTAAGGTCACAAGACAAGAAAACAAAAGAATTACCAACAAAGCACGTTAGCCGATGCTTGCATAATACTTTTTTTTGGGGAGTAAATACCTGCATAATTTAAGACATTATTGAAAGCACCGTAATAGAAAACATTCATGATTGTCCTTGATGGACTTTCATTAGAACATTTATTGTATGATACTCCTGATTTATCACTACCATTTCAAACTCCCTTAAACTACCAAGTGAAAATTTTTTCTCCTGAATCTAATGTATCTTTTCTGTCATTCCAATCTCCTCAAGATTGTAATGTTCCACAGCAGAGAAAAACTATGTAAGGGAGAGCATTCCAACAAATTTCAAATGATATTTTCTATCTCATTCAAACCCTTAATTGAATCATCAGTTCATTGACAAAAATCTTTTCTAATAAAAGTAGGACATTTTATATCAGAGTAGAATAAATTTTGTCGTGTTATGTATTCTTGCAGGTATATATTAATAATTTATTAGAAGGTATATATTAATAATTATTGATAATTATACTAATTATACCTTGCAGTATATATTAATATTTATTGATAATTATTGATATTAAGACATACTATTTCTCTAAATTCATGAGTATCCTTCTACTATTAGTTATTTTAATAATTATTTCTTTTAATTATAAATAAATTTTAGTTCTCTTTACATTTTCAATAATTCTGAGTTTCATATTGTTATTTTAATAAAATATAAATAAAATGCATGTTTTCCTTATTTAGGACATCTAATTAATCAATCCTAAAATTTGTAAAAGGCCGTATTTAAAATTTAAAATTAAAATATAGGCAGAAAAAATAAATATATTATATTAATATCAATAAATTATTAATATATATATTTTAAAAATGCGTCAACTACAATGCATTCTTCTTTTGCATACTTGGCACTAACAAATCTTGTTCATTGCTATGATAATGACAATGATTGCTTCATTGCATTTCATCTCGAATGGCTGGATCCCGGGCGTTGTACAAATTTGATATAAGAAAATTATAAAAGTAACATAGATAATAATATTTACAAAATTTCAATTGAAGTAATAGTATTGTCTTATTAGAGGAAAATAAAGATTTGTTTGCATATGTATTTAATTTTAAGATTTAAAAAAATGAATGAACATTATTTTATTAAAAAAAGCATTTGAATACGTTCTGTTAAGAAATAATAGATTTTATAGTCACAACTAATGTTTTAATGTAAAAGAAATATTTCATGTAATGTTATACAAAAAATGATATAAATGTTTCTAACTGATATGAAGGTATTTAATGAAATTGTATCAATAATTTAAATATATGTTTATACCTATAATTGAAAAAATTTGAACAAAAATTTCATGTAACTAAAAATTATAGAATTATGTTGTTGTGTTAGTGTAAAATAACAGTTAAAGAGCCTTTAAATTCAAACTAGAAGGAGGGATATATCTAATTATCCCGGCAGGTTTATAAGTTATGGAATTGACTTCTCACCATAAATATGAGATAGACCAAATATTTCATAGTTTTGTATATCTAATTATCACAAATTTTGAAAATATTCCCATGAAATTCAAGTTGAATTAGCAATTAAATGGATGATGAATATATCTAATTATCCTGTGCTCCCATGAATATATCTAACAATTTTGCATCTCTAATTTTATATTACCTAAGTTTGCTTTTAGGTGGTGTAGATGAAAAAAAAAACCGAAGACTAATGAAAGAGATTTCTAAAAATACTAACATATGTTTGTAAAGCTATCTTATTACAACATTAAAAGAAAGTCATTTTCTTTCATAAAAGAAAAGTACATTTTCCTACATAACCTAATTAATTGAATATTCCCAAAATATCAAAGCAGCATACACCCAGAACTCTCGAAATGAATAGCTTGGCTTTCATTACCATTTTTTAAGCACTCATAACAATATTGCTTCCATTTGCAATTGGCACAAATGACAACCCCACTCCCGTCACTCCTCTACCACTGGTGGCACATTAAACTCTGCTAGGCCCTTTTCCTTTAAGAATTAACCTAAAAGTAGAAAGGAGTGCCACCTAAGGACAATATTTGATGCAAAACAAATGAATTAAAGATAGAAGGCTATAGAGAGCAAAAAAAGAAAGAAGAAAGAAAGAAAGAAATATTACCATAGCGACAAACAAAAGAATACAAATATGATAAAAAAAGAAAAGAAAAACAAGGTTATGTTCACCCATCGAAAAAGAGATTTCGAAATTGAGCACCATCGACTTGGTACAGCATCATCAAACATCAAAATTCATACTAACCATTGCCAAGATCATTCTTCATTAGTGGATTTGTTATACTCTAAATCCCTGCAATTGATTGAGTGGGTTTTGAAATTGAGGCAAAACCAAAAAATTGAAATACAGCAAGAGGAAGGCAGAGAAATTGAATGTCAGAAGAGTAAAATAGAAAGGGAGTTAGTTTTAGTAGACATGGTAAAAAGAAATCTTCAAACTCATGGACCACGGATAGGAGATGAAGATTTTGATGGTTGAATGAAGAGCAATTTGAAACTAAAATCTAGAAATGATGAAACTCAAATAAAACCCTGAATCACTTCTCTAATCTTTTGGTTCATCTCTATCAGTGTTGAGAGACACAAAGAATATTGGGAACAAAATCTCTGTCTGTATTGCGGGACTCAAGAACATGAAAGCTGCAAACGTTGATGATCCTATGATGGATGAGGATGTAAAATTTGAAATAGGAAAATAAATTGAATCCTATTAACCAATCAAGAGAAATTTTCAATAAAATCAATTGATGAGAGAATGATATTAACATTAGTCTAAAGTCCATCAATCAATCAGATTACATCTT
Organism: Prosopis cineraria; assembly: GCF_029017545.1. NCBI lineage: Eukaryota > Viridiplantae > Streptophyta > Magnoliopsida > Fabales > Fabaceae > Prosopis > Prosopis cineraria. Next base: position 1,894,354 of record NW_026555335.1, read on the forward strand.
TTGTTGGCCAATCAGGTTGAATATATAAGATTTGTACGTATAAGTTGAATGATTGATTTCGCTTGATGCGTCAATCTAAGTTCTCATGTGGAAGTATGTCAATCACATGCTCAGATGAAAGTTGTGCAAGTAAAATTAAAGGGACAATTAATATTGATAGGTAAAAGTACAACATATAAAGGTTACCATTGGATACAGAGGTGGCTTCAAACCAAACTTTGCAATAATTTTAACAGGTTCTACTTTCTTTATGCACCTTCTCTACAATGAACAAAAAACTCTCTTAATTCACTAATACAAAATTATTGCGTATATAGCCAATAATTATTGAAAATTTGTCATAGCAACTTCCTGCAAGATTCTAGCCACAAGCAGAAGCGTTAGTTGTAGAAGAAGACAATTGGAAATCATAACATGTTTGCATTATTAGTCATGAACTTGAAATTTTGTAGGGACTACATATTTAAGGCTATACTTAAAAATAAAGCAAATGATTGAGGTAACGATTAGTTCCTTCAGAAAACATTTTCAGATAGATACATGCTAGCAAAAATAGACAACAGCTGAAAAAATATACATGCAGACTCAAGTGAGGGGCATTATCAGCAAGAGTTATGATACGTGAATCAAGAACTGGAACAAAGAAAAAAAATCTACTTCTTCACCATCCAAAGTTCTATGAGGACTGGCTGAGATACTCTCATAAAGTGCATTCTGTAGATAACCAACATCAGATTCAGATGATATATTACAAAACATTATAATTATAAAATCACTAACTAAAATGTTTTCAACATGATCTAAAGTTATGAATTATCTGGCACCATACAATTGATATATCCATATTGAAGCATTAGAATAGTCATAAATCTTACTTACACTCTTAAACTTTAATGGTGCCCAAATAATAAACAAAGATGATGCAAATCTTGGTCTTGGGACGTAAAAAAGGGCCAAAATCCATTACTGGAACAAAAAATCCAATACCGAAACTGCTCCTTGGGAATGGAAAAATATAAGTTTTAAAACTTGCTTCACCCAAAATCCTTGTTCATCTCCTTCTTCGTGTTGCTTTCAAATTCTAGACGAACACAATCACGAAATTTGAAAAATAAAAAGCTCAACCATTATTCGAGAGAAATGTTAACCCCATAAGCCAGTATTTACCTGCAAGACTGGCAATGTGGTGACTTAATTTAAACATACTTAAATCCAATTCATGGGAAGTTGCATTCGAAAGAGCAGCTGAGATAAATGGAGAATCTGAAATTGATGGAGTTAATGCTTTCATGAAATTCAAATTTTACATTTGAAATTTAAAAAAGGGATACATAATAAATAAAATGAACCAATGACATAAGAAAATTAAAATTTAATCAAGGTTAATTAACTAATAATATGAAAGAGATTTTGATCAATCAGTGCTTTCTACAAGATTTATAGATATATATATATATATAGATGATGATATTGATTGATTGATGATTGAATTAAGTATATTTCTTTGTTCTAACAATTCTCACTCACAAGCACATAACTGATTTTTGTTTCTTTTTGGACATCCGCTAACTGGTATTTAATCTCTGTTTCTTAATTAAAATTTATATGCCATCTTTTTTTTTTGCCAAACAATTTATTCATCTTAATGATGCAAGAGGAAGTGACAAAACTTATTTTTCATTTATCTTGGGCAAGTAACTGCTTGATATGTCTTCTGGTCAAACAGTAGAAACTTTTTTTTTTTTTGGCCAAGAGGCTAAGATCCTAATTCGTACCCAGTAATTGGAAAGTGATTGTTTCTACAGTTCCAGATTATCGTATTGTCAATTTCGTCTTCGTGCATTTCATATAACTTAGCCAGAGATTTATACTAATTTATTTTGCATGTGAGATTTATACTAATTTTTTATTTAATTATTCCAACACATTGTTGACCATCTACCTCAAGGTTAATAACTGTTATTTACAAGGACTAAGCCAGCTTATAATTACTTAAAAAAATTACCCTCAAATCATTATGGAAAGAAGTTAAAGTGCATTGAAAGAAAGGATAATGTAATTTTTAATCTCTTATGTTCAGGGAAGATATCGATTTATTTTTATCATTTTAGTCCTTGATGTGTAGACTGAAGAAGAGCTGGAGCACGAAATCTTTGCACTCTCTCTGCATTCGCCGGTGACATCTTTGGCTGTTGTCTCTCTTTGCCGGTGACCTTCCATTCATCTTCGTGTCTCTTCTCCTGTAAGTGGCAACCCTCCATCCATCTTTGTTACTTCCCAACGCATTGTTACTTGAAGAACAAACAAAGGAGGCGAAGAAAAGAATCAGACAAGAAATGAAGAGTGCTCTGAATAGTGCGGTGCCTTGGCCTGCCATTTCCATTGATATAAATAGTACAAGTCTGTGCAAAACCGTTACAAGGTAACAAATGAATAAATGACACGTAGTGAGAGAAACTATACAAGGTACAAAAGTCATCCTTATCTACAAAATAACTAATTACATAATTAAGACTCATATTATTTTCCTAACACTCTCCCTCAAACGCAGGGGGTTATTGACAACCCAAGTTTGTTCCTGAAGGTTGAAAATTGTGTGGAGGCCAAAGCTTTGGTAAAACAGTCTGCAATTTGATTATGAGAAGGAATGTATCTAACGTGAAGGATACCAGCCATAACTTGATCTCTCACAAAATGCAAATCAATTTCTATATGCTTAGTTCTAGCATGTTGTACAGGATTGGCAGCAAGAGCATTTGTACTGATATTGTCACACCAAACAGTAGGAGGATACTTAGGTGCACATCCCAATTCATCTAGTAATGAACACAACCAATTAACTTCAGCAGTGGTGTCTGCTAAAGCTCTATACTCTGATTCAGTGCTAGATCTTGACACAACCCTTTGTTTTCTAGATGCTCAGGCAATCAAAGTATTTCCTAAGTATATACAAAAACCTGCCATTGACTTTCTATCATCCACATTTGTAGCCCAATCAGCATCTGTAAAGGCATTTAATTGTAGCTGAGAAAATGGTTTAATGTGCAACCCAAGATTATAAGTTCCCTTAAGATACCTCAGTATTCTTTTTACTTTTTACTCTGTGAAAATGAACAGAAGTTGGGCTTGACATAAACTGACTCAACTTATTCACAGAAAAGGCTATATCAGGTCGAGTAGTTGTTAAATATTGAAGAGCACCAATAACTTGTCGATATTTATTGGGATCAGTCAATGGTTCACCATCAGAAATTGAAAACTGTCGACCACTAACCATGGGTGTAGACACAGGGGCAGCATCAAGCATATCATGTCGTTTTAACAAATCAAGAACATATTTTGCTTGATTCAAAAACATTCCAGAGTTGTCACGAGCCACTTCTATGCCAAGAAAGTAATGAATAGAACCCAAGTCTTTGAGGGAAAACAAGCTATTGAGTTTTTGAATAAAAGACCTCAGATAAGAAGGATTATTGCCAGTTACAAGAATATCATCCACATAAATTAAGATAAATACCATTAATCCATTTGTGCGAAGCATAAATAATGAAGTATCACTTCGAGCATTCTGAAATCCCCATTGCAACAGAGTAAGTCGCAATCTTTCATACCATGCACGCGGTGCTTGTTTCAAGCCATAAATTGCTTTAATAAGCTTGCACACATGATTTGGTTTTTGAGAGTCGATAAATCCTTCAGGCTGATGCATAAGAACTTCCTCTTCCAAAATCCATTGAGAAAAGTGTTATTAATATCCAGTTGCCTAACTTCCCAATTAAAGGTCACAGCAAGAGTAAGAACAACACGTACCGTGGTTGATTTAACAACTGGGCTAAAGGTCTCGCTATAATCAAAACCTGGAGTTTGTTGAAAGCCCTTTGCGACCAGTCGCGCTTTACACTTCAAAAACGAGCCATCAGCTTTATATTTAGTCTTGAATACCCAGCGACAGTCAATCACCTTTTGCATTTTATGATGAGGAACTAAAATCCATGTTTGATTTCGCTTTAAAAGCTTCAAACTCTTCAGTCATGGCGTCACGCCACTGAGAAACGGCGAGAGCTTCAGAGACAGATTTAGGTTCCGTAAACTCACAAAGTGCAACCGGATCCTCTGATTTTAATAACCCGACAAATGGATATTTGGGCTTAAAGATCCCACGCTTAGCCCGAGTCACCATGGGATGCTCATTAATAATATCACATGCGGTCACGTGATCTGCTGACTGAGGTGAAGCAGAATCTGACTCTGACGTGGAGCTTCTTGGTGAAATACTGGATAGAAAACTACCTTCGACAAATTCGGATGGTGAAGCAGCCCGAGGAGATATAGACTCCATAGCTGTCAATTTTCTACAGTATTTTCTGCACCTTCTTGAGACTTAGATATTGATAAGGAGGAAGAAGAAGTAATCATAACAGGAATAGAAGTCTCTACAAGCAATATCTTTCACTGGTTGATGAAGAAAACCAGTAGCAAATGGAAAAACAGAGCCATCAAATACAACATGCCGAGAGATATAAATGCGCCCACTGGAACTTAGACATTTGTATCCTTTCTGTTGGGAAGCATATCCAAGAAACACACATTTTTGACTATGAAATTGGAATTTATGATCATTATAAGGCCGAAGACATGGATAGCAAGCACAACCGAATGGTTGAAAATTCTTATACTCTGCCTCTGTTCCATACAACTTAAACAGAGTGTGTCATTATTAAGCACAGGAGTAGGCATGCGATTAATAAGAAATACTGCTGTTTGAAAAGCTTCTACCCAATACGTGAAAGGCATTTTGGCTTCTGCAAGTAATGTTAAACCAGTTTCAACAATGTGCCGATGCTTACGTTCCGCACGTCTATTTTGTTCAGAGGTGTAAGGACATGTATATCTAACATTAATACCATGAGCAGTAGCAACATTAGCAATGGGTCTATATTCACCTCCCATATCACTTTAAATATTTTTTATTTTTGTACTAAACTGATTCTCAACAAGAGCCTAAAGTGATTAAAGGCATTAATAGCTTCTCCCTTATGTTTCAATGGATACAGCCAAGTATATCGACTAAAATCATCAAGAAAATGTATGTAAAATCGATAACCTTGCACAGATTGAACTGGTGATGGTCCCCAAATATCAGTATGAACAAGCTCTAAAGGTGCTAAGGAACAAGACATTGAATGTGGAAAAGGTAAACGTTTTGCTTTGCCAAACTGACAAGCCTCACAGAAAAACTTTCCATTAGTTTTCACCTTTTCATTACATTTATTTAATATTTGATGCAAAACCCTTTCACAGGGATGTCCTAGTTTACGGTGCCATTCATCTAAACTAATAGAGTAAGCTTCAGGATGAATAGCAAAAACAGCAGAGTAGGCTTCAGGTAGAGGTCGTCCCATTGGATACATTCCCTGTCTTGGTTTCCCTTGCAGTAGCACTTGACCTGTCACTTTGTCCTTCACAAGACAGCCATGATCAGTAAATAGAACATCCACCATATTGTCTTCAATAAGTTTATGAACACTCATAGTTTTTTTAGTCGCAGAAGGAATGATTAGAACATCATTAAGATTTAAAGAGGTTGAATCACAAACAAGAGAAGAGGTACCAATGGCTGAGATAGGGGTCTTTTGCCCAGTACATGTTAGTAAGTGAGACTTACCAATAGGAACAGTTGAATCAAGTGGCGCAGAAGTAGGAGCAATGTGATAGTTTGCACCACTATCCATATACCAGGCAGAGTCATTCACAGACTGTGGTGAAGCAAAATGTGCCTGAGGTGAACCATGATCAGTACTAGACGAGAAAGAGCGATCAAGACGCTGAAAGCAGTTTGCCATCATATGACCAGGTCTGTGACAGTAAAAATAAAAACGAGTATCACGACTTCCCCCACGAAAGGAACGTCCACGAGAACGATATCCACGACCACCACGAAAGCTACGAATGGGACCACGAGCAATAGAAGAGCGAGAATCATCATGGTGAGCAGCATTCACATTGGGCTGAAGAGATAGTGCAGAAAATGAATTAAGCTGTTCAAGTCTGCTTTCAAAGGCCATTAAGGAAGCCTGGGCATCAATCCATGTAAGGTTAGGAACATCAACAAGCTTAACAACAATAGCATTATATTCAGCATCCAAACCACTAAGAGCTTGAGTAATGAGATCCTCAGTTGAGACAGGAGATCCTGCCATTGCAAGTTGATCAGCTAGATTCTTCAGTTTGGTAAGGTATGCATCCATTTTCATGCCATTTTTCCTGGTACTTTGGAGTTCTGATTTGAAGACAAGCACACGAGCTTTAGTAGATGCACTTGCCAGAGCTTTAGCACTATCCCATATCTCCTGGGCAGTTCGGCAATGCAAGAGTTAAGCTCCAATGTCCATGCTCATTGTGTTTCTCAGCCATCCGACGAGCAAACGATCAACAGCGCACCACTCAATGTAATCAGGATTTGGTTCAACACCTGAATCATTTGTAGCAGTAGCAAATGAAACTGGACCAACACCATTAATATGGGCCTCCAACTTGTTGCCCTCAATCAGTGGAAGAATGATAGACTCCCAAAACAAATAGTTTCCTCGTTCCAACTTGACCGAGGTGATCTGATTACTAAACAGGGGATTCGTTTTAGAAACAGTGTGAACAGTAATAGTAGGAGAAACAGAGGATGCATTAGCAGCAACAGTGGACGAAGATGACGATATTTTTGAATAACAGAAAATATCTCTGGCTCTGATACCAAGAAAAGAATCAGACAAGAAATGAAGAGTGCTCTGATAGTGCGGTGCCTTGGCCTGCCATTTCCATTAGAAACATCTATCTTAAAATTAAGACAACAAGTTATCTGAAGAAAAAACTTGCAACAAGCAATAAAACAAGATTAGCTCACAATATTAGATAAAGAAGTAGCATCCATAGTACATAGATTAAGATATATCAATACTTTGCATGAGGTCATATTTCACATGTACATTTCTAGCTAAATATTGTGAAGGATGGAAATTGATTTGCTAAATATAGATTTGCTTGTAGGTTGCTGGTAAATGATTGAAGCAAAGCAAGCGCTATCCTATAAAAATTTGTCCTTTGAGCTGTGCAAAAAAGTCAAAAAGTGTCCATTGAAGTGTAAAGCAAACAACCTCTAAAAGCTAAAAGTCAAAAGTTGTCATGTACAATGCTAAATTGCAAATTAGTGAAGTATAAAGCAAGCTATCCCCAAAAGCCAAAAAAATAGTCCAGTGTATAGTTTACTGCCCTGTATGAAGAAGAAATTATGTTACTAATTAGTTGTAACATGTATAGAATGTGAACAGGTTGAAATGCATAGAGATTGGTTTTGTTCATCAGAATCAAATTGTATATGACATTTTTGAAATGAATAAAGTTGTATTTTTATGTATATTGTGTACATATATTTTCTTACTCGTTACTTTGTGAGTAGTTTGTCATGAGATCTATGGCATCAAGTGATGAAATTTCACTACCTTGTGCCTATATTTGCAAATGTTAGTGATTGTGACATGAAAACAAGATTACAATATATAACACTTAGTAGAAACTAATGTATTGATTCATACAATATATAACCTATTTTTTGGATATTATAAGAAGATAATAATTGGATCCATTCTTCTTCAAACTTGTCTATATTAACATAATTAAACATGCATTTCTTGAAATCAGTCAAAAATCGTGACCCTTCTTTCATCAAGTTCCCAAGGTGTTTAACACCATTTTTCAATAAATGCCAATTACATAAACAATGTTTTGTATTAGGAAGAACTTCACGCAATGCTCTTGCCATAGCCTGATCTTGATTTGTAAATATAGTTTGAGGCTTATTTTGTATGTGAGCATCCAAAAATGTTTCTAGTAACCACTTGAAAGACTCAATAGTCTCATCATACAACAGCGCTGCTCCAAAAATGACCACACTTCTGTGATGATTCAACCCAGAAAAGAGTGCAAGGGGTCAATGATTCCGATTAGTGCTATATGTTGTGTCTAATGATACAACCTCACCAAAATGTGCATAATCTATTAGCATACGAGCATTAGCCCAAAAAACATTAGTGATGTGTTGGTCTGAGTCCAACTGATATTTATGGTAGAATGTTGGATTTTCTGCAATTTGTTTTTGAAAATATTGAAGCTGACATCCTACCTCTCCAAACTTCATACATCTCTTCTTTTTGGACTCTAAGTAGTTATTTGCATCTTTCATCGTGTATCCAAGATTTTCTTGTCCACCAGCATATGTACTCATTAAATCAAAAGTAGCCCTTGGTTCAAGCTCAGATTCTTCTGCAAGATCTATCTCATATGCCTGAGCTTCTAATAAATTTCTCTGGGATGGTAACAAGCAAACCATGTCTTCTATATGGAGAGGGTGATTATGCTCTTTATCAAACACAATAATTTTGAATTTTTGCCCAATAAGAGATACTACCATTCTTGCCTTACATTTCGTCCTTGTTTCTAGCCTATGTATAGAAGAATATATTTTTTTTTTCATTTTTTCTCCAAACACCTTCCTTGCAACATAAATATCTATATGTGATAATAATTGACTTATCTTTTCTACTCTTTGTAGAAGTACCCTTTCTAACTCCAAATCCATTTTTTTTACCATATTCTCTCCAACCTCCCATGGCTCATCTAAACTATCAAATTCTCTCCCTATTTTGGGTTCTGATTCATCCTCCACTTACATGGTCCTTGTATAGAACAAAAGTATTATATATATATATATATATTTTTATACAAGTTTTTCAGAAAAAAAAGGGACATAACAGAACACGCGCATATCATTGTTATTACATATATATAACAGAACACACACATATCATTGTTATTATATATATATATATAAAACAGAACACACACACATATAGAGACTTGATAACATAAAATTTTAATTTTGTTCCTCAATCATTTCCTTTCTTTTGTCTTATTTTGTTATATTATATATATATATATATATATATTTCATCCAATATCACATTTGGTATTTATCTATTTAGTTTTGTTAATCTCTTAAATTATCTCTAATTCCAATTAAAAAAAGAAGGACAAGAAAAACAGTCATAGAGAGCTTGAGCATTCTAAAAAGAAGAAAAAAAAGACAAAGAATCAGCTCTATGATAAAGCCTATTAGAAAATGGCCAAAATGAAGACGCAAGGTCCCTCCCTCCACTTGAGTTACACTGTTACAGAATGCTTTGCATAGATCTGGAGCTCAATAAAAGATGACAAAAGAGGTGCCAAAACAATATATTCCTCCCTCCCTCCTGTTGATTTTATAAAATGAGGTTGAAGGCGTCGAACAGAGTTGAGGAGCTCAACATCCTTATTTTATTAAAAGTTTAGTAAAATAAAAATAATTAATGGCTAAAATTAAATCTTTGCAGACGGCCTAGATTTGTTCTCTTTAATGAAACGGTGCGAATGGGCGATGAGCACCTTCGTGCTCAGCATAATCCCCACCCCCGGAAAGAAGTTAATTTTGACAATGCTGCAAACACTGAAAAATTGAATTTTTCCAAAACAAGTTCGTAAGAAAGCAATATCAATTTGGATTCCCGATTAATAATCGATTTGTGATATTCCTCTCATCTAACGTCTCTCTCTCTCTCTCTCTCTCATGATGGTAACTGCTTTATTATCAGTTTGTCTGAAATTTGGTGTTCTGTGATTCTGTCATATTTCTTTAGGTGTTGGTGGCAGCAGGGGATCGTATCATATCAGCCATGGATTCAGCGAATGGCCTTCAAAACCTGACAGCAACTATACCACAGATTGATAATCTGTAGCTACCAATGGCTGCACCCTATAAGCCATAGCCAAGGGTAATATTATTTCAGATCGCTTTGCAGCCATACTCTGTTTTCATGGAGATTGATTTCTAAGCTTCTTCATGTTCACCCCTGCTTTCGTTTCCAGGCTGGTACTTTCTGTTTAATTCATTCCTCTAATTTAGTGAATGGATTCTTAGTAATCCAATCAAAATTTAGTTGAGAAATCAAAAGTGCGTCACACTAAAAGTCTGAAATAGAACGAGGTAAGAAGCCTGGACCAAGAGCATCAATATCAATTCAACTTTGAAATTTCAAGATAGCAGAATCAGGATCCAGGAGATTTAGTATACCGGGGTGGTGTGCTGTGATATGTAAAATGCAGAATGAGCAAGCGAGGAATGCAGTTTATGAACAACACATAGACCCTATAAGCTTTTGAAATGAAAACTGAAATTGGTCATGAATCGGAGACTAAAAGGGAATCCCAAATGATGTCCATGTCTAAGGAGGGCATTCTACTTAACTGAATAGCCTCCATGTCAGATATCTCTTGATGATTATTTTTGCTTCTCTCGATTGTACCATCTCCAACCTTGGTCTCTATCTCAAACTGCCATTCATTTTTAGGTGGATTCTGATTTTTATTTTTACCGTTGAATTTGGCATTCTCAACTAGGCTCTTATCCAATGATCCTGGCAGGGGATCAGGGGCCACTCTTTGAGAAGAAATTCCTTGTGATATGGCTTGAAGCTTTGCCTCCAGTAGGGCAGCTGTTGTTCCATTCAAAGAATTGGCCTTAATATGATGCTTTAGATGTGGAAAGTTCAGTTGAGCATATTCTCCACGAAGTATGTATGCAGCTGTGTCATAAGCCATGGCTGCATCTTCGGCCGTGTCAAATGTCCCTAGCCAAACCCTCGTTCGGTTCCTTGGTAACCTAATCTCTGCAACCCATTTTCCCCAGTGTCTTTGCCTCACCCCTTTAAACAGCTTCCCACGTCCAGCATACTTCATAGGCTGAGTCTTGGTGGTGCTCATGCAATAGTCATTAAAAGACCTGGATCGGAAGTTTTTAAGATTCTGATTCATTTTCAGTGGATCCGTACCTGCTTGATTCTGGATTGCATGACACTGGGGCACAGAAAATGAAGTGTCTGAAATTGTTGGCTGAGATTCACAATTTTTGAGCCTGTCTAGTGGCTCAGTGACCTCTGAAGATGATGAAAATAACATGGAGTTCTCCTGCCGAAACAATGTCACATATGGAAATCTAGATGTAGCATTGGAAGAAGCTGGAGAAGCTGTCTCATCAGATGCGCCTGCTCTTGGTAATGCTGGCAGTGTTTCCAATAGATTTAGAGGAATGAAACTTTCTCCGGTTCCTGAGGTTGAAGCATTTGGAGTACAGATGGGATTGAATTCAGAATTCTGTTGAACTTCGGTGATTTCCTCTTGATCAGCGGCCCTTCGAGGGAGAAAACTAGTGAAACTTGCCCCGGTTAGCTCTTCTGTTGACGACATTGAATCTGAAATTGAAAGAAGCTTTTCAGATGATGCTATTGATGAAATTGAATCCATCCCCCTTGGCACAAGAATTTGATGAGAAGCAGTGAGAGTCTGAGACCCTCTAATGATTGGATGCCCTAAAATCTTTGATCCCATAGCCGTTTCTTTAAAGCAAGTTGGAAATTCCCTTTGCTTGGAGATTTCCATCTTCGGAAACTTGTCATCCATATGGATTCTTCAGTGAGTTAAGTCGCAATAGAAAAGATATATAGAAATGATGCAAATAAAGGCATTTTGTTACGTGTGCCCGCGCACGCGCTTTTGCCCTGCACACCTCATTCTGACTGTATTTGTTTTTTTCCTCATTAGAATATTAGAGGAACCTACTTTGTGACTACAAGGCCAAGTTGCTGCGGCATTCAGATCTATTTCTTTTGAAACAAGAAAGATTCCCCCCCCCCCCCAAAAGAATTCATGCTTGCATGCCATATTCTAATTTTCCCTCACAGCCAATCAGAATTGGACGGCTCAAGCTTTGCATTAGCTGTCTTATTCGTTTCAATTCAATGCATAGATGAACTGACATTCGTTTCATGGCAGCAACTACAACAATCTCTGACTTCATGTTTATGTTTTGGTATTTTGTTAGGTATTATTCTCTTTTTCCATCAATGGCCACGTGATTTTGTTGAACACCCACAGCTAATACTCCCTCCCCCCCAACACACACACACACACACACAATATCATGCAAATATAATTTAATGAGGAAAACCTGTTTACCTTTGACACATTATTTGTGTAATCATGGTAAATAGCTGTGATTTACAGTATTAGAATCAGTTTTGAACTAGTGGCAATGTCTTTCTAAATTCCAATCACCAGATGTGGTAGGTGACTTCATAAGACGCATTTATTAGTGATTCCTTAGCAGTGCAACTAGCAGAGGTTGATTATATATATTATCATGTGCAAATTAATCAAGTTTTTAAAAGAAGGATATGATTTAAAATTTCTTTGATATAGCCTGATGATGTATGTCAAGGCTGCCTCTCGTAGGTATAGTATTAAAGAAATGGCCAAAAGCGCATGAGCACAGCACAGATATGACCTATTGAACTTCCTTTTGGTGCAACAGTTCAATGTCTTTTGAGATCATCCAGGAGACACCTGTCTTAAACAACTCATCTTGCGGTTGCGGACTCAAAAATAAATGGTAAAAAGAAAGTGCATAGGGGTGTGCAATCGTTAGAATTGCTTCTCTCAGTGAGATTCATTGCTCTTATTTGAAGTTACATGCTTTGTTCAAAGTCCCTGGCATATGACCATTCCAAGGAAGACAATGCCATTGTAAGGGCTGATGTGTGAGGGACAGATTCTCCATAGGCCACATTTCATTGCACTTATTGCCAGTAGTTTATTGTCTGATACGACTTTTTAATTAGTTTATGGAGGGCGCACATGGTCCTGACGAAGTAGCAATGTGGCAAGAGGGCATGTTTCTGAATGTTGGTTTAGTTAGCTGTTAACTGTTCCCCATAACAAGGTAAGTTTTCTTAATTTGTTCCTGTGGACTATACCAGAAACCACTGATAAAAAACCAGAATATATGTGTTTGTGTGTGAGTATGCATATTTAAATTATAGAATGCATCTATTGACACATCATCTCTTCTCAGAACTGAGAATGAGGAATTTGTGGCTGGCCAGGTCTGGCAGTTAGAGATAAAGATGCGTTTTGGCTTGCAGCGTCATCATTCACTGCTGCTCTTAATTTGCCTTGCTCTCTGTCAACCTTATCGTTGGTTTAGTGAGCAGGTATGAGTTTTATTGCTTGCTATTTTTTTTTAGTAAATATTTTCTTATTCAATTTTCAAATGGTAGGCTTTTGGGGACTCATGAGAGAAGCCCGGAAATAAAATATGGATTTGTAGATTCACAACGTGAGCACCACACCACCGAGAAGGGAAAGAAGCAAGTCACGTCTGTTGCAGCTGCTCCAAGCAATTGATTGAACAACTTCTTCCTTTATTTTCTGCTCTTCCCACTAACTTTTCTTGTTCGATTCCTTAACCTTTTCTCCTCCAAGAATATTCTAGAATTGTTGCCCAACATTACGAACATCTTCTGCTACATTGAAGAGAAAACTATAGTTACAAGAGAACAATGAACCAACCCTTTATCTTTTATCTTTTTCCTTTATCTTTACCGCTTACCTCTTTTTATCTCAAAAGAACATTTGTTTGTGAGTTGTGACGTGGGAAAAAGAATCAATCTGTAACTCAGGATCGATGCATGTACCTTTGCCATCATCACGTTACGGGCCGCATGTGATCTCCACATGAAATTTTTCTTTAAATTTTAATAGTGGAATAAGTTAGAGGTTAATGATTTAATCAGAGAAGTTTTATCATCACAATAAGGATGAATGCGAATTTAATTTCAGAAAATGTTATTTTTCTTGCTCGCAATTAAAAAAGCTTGAGCGTCAGACGCCGTGACCAATTGTATATGTTATCTGTGCTTAAGATTGGCGTGATTGTACGCGGAAGGTGACGTGGCCAATTAGCATAACCTATTGAAAATAAAGAGTTAAATATATTATCCTCTCTTCCTGAAAACTAAGTTATACCTGCTAAGTTGCTTGGAGTCAGCTCCCCTCACCTCCTCCAAATTTCCAAGGAGTGGAGTTTGAATGGTTTAGATTTGATATTTTTTATAATAAAAATTTATAAAAATTTTAATAAATTTATTTATCAATGTAAATAGTTCAAATTTAATATAAATGATACACATCTAATTTATAAAAAAAATTTTATATTAAACCTGCACTATCTATAATATATCTAAAATAATTTATAAAAAATTTGATATTAAATATGGATCATTCATATTAAATTTGAACTATTAAGATAGGTGAACAAATTTATTAAAATGGTTAACATTTTATATCATCTTTTATTTTAAAAATGTAAAATAAAAAAATAAATATAAAAATTTGGATAATTCAAATTTCATACCTCCTAAGCGGATGTGTGGAGGAGGGCTTTCCTCATAGGAAGGAAGCCAACTCCTAACATCACAATCTTGCTTAAAAGTCACCAATTAAAAAACTAATTCTTGTTAAACGAAAGTTTTACTTAATTTCTACATTAAAATCATTGTCAAACTCATCGCACTTGTCATTTATATAGGAACTTTTGCACAAGTTTTCTAATTTTCTTTAAAATCATATCCTAGTCAAGTAACAAGAAATTTCCTACCCAATTCTATGCCTTCAGTAGTAGTGACATGAAAATTTAAAAATAATAATAATAATAATGCACTCGAACTAATCACAAGTTTAGAAGTTAAATAATCTTCAATTCAGTTAAAATTATTTCTCAACCAAATTCTTATGTTCTCAAAATAGTGACGTGAAAACTAAAAAAAGTGGTCCACTTGGACTGAATCACAAGTCTGGAAGTTAAATATTTTTTTTCTAAACCACACAGAATTGTTTCCCAATCAAATATTAAACATATTCCAACCTTATTCTAATGTCATTAATAGTGACATGAAAACTAAAAAAATTGGCAAATATGGCCTAAATCACAAATATGAAATTCAAATAGTTTCCAAGTCAGTTATAATTATTTTAGTCAGAAGCAAATTTTAATTGCAGAGAAAGGCCATGGTTTTTAAATTGAATTCCATCATTTCATTACCTAAATTGTACTTGTCAACCTCAACAAATTTTTGCCAATGATCTCCCCCCTTCTATTTGTTCTATTTCATCTAGATTCAGAGAACAAAATTATTTATATGCATGTTCTATCTTATGATGAAAACGTACTTTGGGTGGTTTTCCTCGTAAAACTAAATACAAGACTCATATATATATATATATATATATCTTACACAGACACGCGCAAATGTGACTGACCTTCACCAAAAATTTCTGCATACCGAGAGTTCCATTAATAATGTTCAAGACTCCGGTTGCAACCATTTGAGGAAATTGGTATTCATATTTGATAAAAATCTCATACATCAAATTCCCACAACTCTCCAATCTTGATAACTAGGAAAGCTCAACTATCTTTGGGCGTTTTTTAGAATGCTGATTTCTCTTTTGTTTGCTGATGATATTATCTTCCCTAGAAATTGGTTTTTCACCAATGGAACATGTTTTTGAATCATTTTTTCCCCTGCCATTAATGTCTTCAACGTGGCTACTTTGGTTATCCTCATCATCATAATCGTCAGAAGAACCTTCATCAGAATCCGTTTCACTAGCATCAGCAACCAATGGAATCATTGGCTGAGAACCAGAAATGGCAGACTCTGCAGCAGCCACAGCCTCCGGTGTATGGAGATCAGCAACACCAAGCATTAGATCCTATGATAAAACAGCATCCCAACCATCTTATATAGTCAACTACATATTATAAAATAAGTGTGGTGAGGGAGAGGGGACCCACTTATGTGAGACTCTGGGACCCCTGGGTAAAAGTGAGCCTTATTGCACAGTCCTTTCTCTTTCCTCATTTCAGACGAAACAGATTTCAAGATACTTCCATTCCAACTATTACAGAAATCTTTTGCATTTTCAGGGAAATGTACATCATATTTACACCTCTTTTGGATTGTCCACATTTAATTTGAAAAGTACAGGTCTTTTTTTCCCCATTTTACTTCCTTCACAACTAAAAAATATCAAAATTAAAAATAATAAAGTATAATGCATTTCTTCAGTCAAAAAAATAGTAATAATAAAGTATAAACCATTCAATCAGATCTAAACAATCCAAGGGGCTATGTATATCCCTCCAAATGAATGAGGATCCGAGTTTGTAAATGAATAATATAAACGGAAGTTACTCAGAGAGGTAGATAACATATAGTTATATAAAAGCAATATAAAATATTTAATTACCATCTCAATAACTTCAGATTCATTTCCTGTGAGCTCTTCTATGTCATAATTCTGTGGATTTTCCTACATTTTATCAAATATCAAGTCTTAACAAATATGGAAATTGTAGAGAAATAATATCATTGTAAAGCAGTTCAAAATTATGGTTTTAATCAGAAGTCAGTTTGTAACCTTTGCATCGAGCTCCAACTGTTGATTGGCTTCTGACATCACTCCTAGGAAGTCTTTTACTTTCCCTAAAACTGCATTAACAAAAAGAACATTTGATATCTAGATAAGGAAAAAAATGACTGATTTTTATAGCTCCATCTTCAGAGGAATGAAAGGCATTAATAATATCATGAAAGACAATAAAAAGATCAGTGTAGGTGGTAGGATCTTAAGTCTAGTCCCATTTGGGGGCTACAAAGGAATTGTCATTCAACCGCACAAGAGTTCAGATATATAATATTTTATTATACTCCTTTTATTATTATTCAATAGTAATTATAGTCTTCTATTATTTTCTTCATCCATGGTTACAAAGGATATGAGCTGTGACTCACCATTTTCATTCTATTCTTTCTTCTATCCCATCTCATTTGGCATACAAACATTCCTTAATACATATTTTTAAATTATGGTGTCAGCAAATTATTGAAAGGAAAGAAATTTGACGTGTGCAGATCTAAAAATTTGTGTCAGTTACCACATACACAGATAGTTGTAAAATAAAAACACAAGCACATATGCCTTTGCAGTAAAATCCCATCCCGATGAACATCATAACAAACAGTCAATCAAGAGAGGTTTACAAGATCACCAATACGATGAAAAATCTAGATTTTTGAAAACTTGACCTAAGTCTCAACAACAGGTAAATTGTAATTAATATCATCGATATCAATAGAAAATATAAACTCTGTATCAAGCTGTACTATTCACAAGCTATAAATTGTGTGAGACATTTCATTCAATTCATGAGGGATCCACCTGATTAAACAAAGACCATAGGAAGAGACATGATACTAATTACTTTTTGGGGATTCAAATTACATAACAGAACAAAGTCATTGAATCTGAAAACAGCCAGCAGATCAATTCAGTTCAACTGATTAATAACTCAAACCCTGGCGCGGGGGGGGGGGGTTCATATAGGTTGATATCAGCTCAACTCACTAGTTACTAGTTGGAGCAAAAAAAATACGACCTTAAGCATCATCATCATCAACATTCAAAGACACATACTAGATTATAGGAGATATAGAACATTAAGCTGGTTGTTGACAACCAAATTAACTAAATTCAGCATCAGCCAGGAAAAACACAATCATCAGTAATTCTTGTAAATATCAACATATTTGCCTAGAATGTGAGTCTTACGGTGACTGGGGCCTACTGGAGCTGTGAGGGGCGTTCCATCAAAGGGACGCTTCTTAGTGACAGAGCTTGAGTCGTTTTTACAAAAAGAAAGTGAAGATTCTGCAAAACAAAGGAAGAAGCATTGTAAAGATGACACAGTTCATAATTAGGAAAACAATAAAGCAGAGCAACATAAATTCCACTAATTAAAAACCAAATAGAGTTCCAGAGAGACAAAGACCTAAAGAAGAAACCGATGCATTCTTGTGTTCTAAGTGGAGAAGCTCTTTACTTCTTTGTTCCATCTTTCCTGGCCCTTTAGCTTCCAGAGCAATAGCTGCTGAGCTGATTACTGATACAGGCATAAATACAGCATCTTCATAATCTCAAGGGTTCTTTTAAAAAAAAAAAATTATAAAGTCTAATGTTAATGTGGACACGTCACACTTGGCACAACTCTAATGTTTCCTCTGGGAAAAAAAATTCCCACTCTTCTTTCTAGAAATATTGTGACTAATGGGCCAAAAATTGGATTCTTAACATTATTCAGGCCCAATAATTACGTTCAATTAGGGCTACACAAAGGACAAACCAGACAGAATTTCAGTTTAATTTGAAGTTTGGTCTCTTTCATGAGAAGGACTAGATTAAATAGCCTATGGTCTGGTCTAGAAAGAACCCAAACCCAGGCAAGAGCAGACTTGGTCCGTAGGAAAAAAGGAATAATTCAACCTAGTGAACTCAATTAAGACAACAAATATACTTATAATCATATAAAACTTATCAAAATCATTAAAATCTAATCATAGTAAATCCATAACAATCTCTAACAACATTCAACAACAAAAAAAAGTATTCAAGTTACAATCAATGGTGATAAATCCATAACAAACTTCAACAAGTCTAAACTACATTACAACAAGTCAACAACAAATTTCGACAATCTTCATGCAATCATCTCTTCCAACACATACATTTGTCAAAAACAAATTTTCACCAGTAAAAGGAGAAGATTGAATTCAGTCAACAATGGAAGTTTGCTCAAGATCCATGGCTACACAAGGATAAAAAACAAAAATATTACCAATGACAATAAATTAATCCAATAAGAGCAAATTACACAAACATTGATCAGAATAATACCCAAATAATTGTCCCTTTCTATTTCACAAACAGAGTCAATAAAGAAAAAGATTAGCACTTCACCTACAAAAGCTGCGTGTAACATGACCAATAAATAGTAACCTAGTGCGTCAATGACATTTCGATGACTTCCTTACATCTACAGCCTCCTCATAAGTCATTTTCCTGCTTTCAGACAACCGTATTATATTTTATATATTATTGGTGTTTAATTATCAGTTTGAAAAAATATATTAAACTACACAAAGAGTCCTGTATGCCTACTGATATGACAATAATCTACTCTCATAATTGATTTGCCAACAAAAGAAAATGAAGAATCGCGTTTAAATGAAAGGGAAGCAATAATTAATGATGTCAAGTTTGTCAGTTTCTTATATCTGTGATCTATATGTATCACACCAGAAAGGAAACAAGAGGGAGGACAATACATACCCTTTTGTTTTTTCCACATGTTAGGATATGACCCAAAAAAAAAAACGAGTTGTCTTCAAAAACCTCTGTATCATGCTTGCAAGCTATCATTTTCTTAAGCCTTCTTTTCCAGAAGCATATGGACACAGTGAATTCGTGGGGAATACATTAAGAACCAAAAAAATTATGCAGCAGAGACCAAAGCAAATTAGGAACTGGAGAAAAGCATAGACCAACAATGAACAACAATAACCACTGACCAGAGCACGATGGCAAGGCAGAGCAACTAGAAGTAGAAGGTCTGAAGGAGAGCAGCGACCACGAGCAAGGACGAGTCGTGCTCACGGATGGCAATCACGGCAGCCAGAAGCAAAAGATCTGAACTCTGAAGGAGCACCGATCAGAGGCACGGCCGCCGGGAGGCTGTCAGGCAGGTCAGGGTGCGTCTCTGGTCTTGCGAATGCGATAAGGAGGGAAGTGAGAGAGTAGTGAGATATGTGGAAAAAAACAAAAGCCCTCCTTCCCCGTAGAACGACCGCGTTTCAGACTTCATGTAGTGCGTGTATTAAAAATAAAAAATAAAAATCCCTCCCTCCCCATTAAACGACGTCTTTAATTATAGTTTATGTTAGAATAGATAGATTTGGGTCGAAAATTTAAATTTAAAATTACATATTTAAAATATTACCTGTAAAATTTATAAATTTTAAATTCTTTATTGAAATGATATAATAAATTTTAAATTATAATATAAAAATTATTTATTTGGACACAAGACAATTATAGCAATTCAAAGGTTACAAATTGGACTTATGACATCAGACCATTCCTTATTAACAATGGCATTTGGTGTGAGATGATGAAGGCAGATGGCTCGAAGATGGTGGTCACAAGTTAGTCCTAAATGGTGGTGACAATAGCAAACTTACATAGGTTGGATGCAATAGACCAGCATTAAATGATGAGGACAATAGCAAATCAACACCATGTGGTGGAGGAAGGTGGTTGAAAGTGAATAGAAATTTAAAATTTTTAAACTTAATTGATGACGGCGGTCTAATCTATGTTAAAGGCGGCCGTCAGGTCCTAGTCAATGCTGATGGTCAGGTCATAGTTGAAGTCTTCCATTTGGTCTCGGTCGATGCCAACAGTTTGATCTCGATCAAAGTCAATTGTTCAATCCCAATTGATACTAGCTGTTTGGTCTAGGTCAGTGCTAGAAGTTTGGTCCTTGTCAACATTGGCCATCAAGTCCTAGTTGGCACCAGCGATTTGGTCCTAGTCGACACTGGCAATTCGTTTTAGGTCATTGTCTATGGTCTGGTTTGATCAACATCAATATTTGGTCTTAGTTGGTGTAGAATGTCAAGTCCATGTTAACTTTGGTGGTTAGGTCATGGTTAGCGTTTGCATTCTGGTGTGTACCAATTCTAGTTGACCTTGACTGTCTAGTCCTAGTGAGTGACAGCATTCCGGTCCCACTCATTGCCTGCAATTCGGTCCTAGAAGAAGTTTGTCAGAGGCAACGATGTCGAAGTCAAGAAGGTAATAAAGCCAACAAATAAACATGAAGAAGAAGAAGAAAAGCTTTCATGAGATTTTGAAATAATAGAGATTTATAAAGGATTTGAAATTATAAAAGGATTGAGGTAGGAACCCAAATCTAAATCCACACGTATTTAATTACTCAAAACAATATATTTAGCTCAAATTCAAATCCATGTGCATCCAAATATAACATTAATTTATTTTTGCCAACTTGTTTAACATGGAAAATAACAAATTAATGCCCTTGGCGCAAATGATAAAATAGTCCCACAATAATTATATTAATTTGAAGTTTTTAGAACCTATTTGTCATAATTTTGTATTTAAATTAAAATTGTTAATCACAAAATTTTGTTGTTAAGATAAGAAATATACTCGTTATTATAAAACTAAACTAACAACAATATTTTTTATATTAACAATTTTACCTTTATTATTAACAATGTCAATTTAAATATTAACAATTATATTTTTTATTATTTTGCTGATGGTTAAAAATATAATTTCAGAAAAATTGTGCAAGATAAGTCCTTATGGACTTCAAAATAATTACTGTATTTCACAGTACTTATTTATCATTTGCCTATTTCAATAGAATTTATTTGTTATTCTTCCTTTGAAGTGCTATCATTATTTTGGATTTCCTCAATGTTTTATGGTTTTCAAATTTCAAATTTCAATAATATATGTAATTTATCTTTTGTGAACAAGATATTAATAAAAAGCCCCCAGTAAAGCTTATGAAGGCTAAAAAATTCGAACATTAATTATTTGAATCTGGAGAAATTTGCGAAGAAGATAAAAGCCCAATTTGAACAGTTCAAATGTTAAAATTGTTTTGAAAATAAATTAAATAAGAGATGTTGAACAACAAACTATATATGACAAAAACAGCACCAGGAGTTTGCGGGATAAAGTCAACTGCATTTTTATTCATGCACACCTGTACATTCATTCACCATCTCACAAGACCCTTCATTGATAAGTTACTATGGGTTAGTGACCCTGCAATTCTTCCTAATCTCTCCATTAGAGCCAGTTTTTGGATTGATATTACCCATTCTGATCATGGAATTCACAAAGTCTTGAAAGAAAAGGGTAGTGTTTTTGCTGTAAATTTGAACCAGAGGTTTGGTTGTTGAATTGGCTTCATCACTTGAGAATAGGATCTGATCAGAACTTAGGAGGCCCTTCCCAACCAGCAAATTCTGGAAGTAATGATTGTCAAATAAATCCTGTGAATTCCTGTCAAGAACACTGGTTGTGTTTCCATCTCCATTTTGGGGACACAACTTTTGAAGATCTGAGAGCATGTCTGTGTCTAGTGTACTGTCTGGTGCTCCTGTTCCTGAGAAGTTGAACAATCTGTTGCTAAACAATGCACACCTTGCTCTCCCAATGGTATGAGAACCTGTTTGCAAAATTCATTCAATATTTACATTATTAGTTATCAATAGTTATAGCAGTTTCCTTAATCATGTTTCATGTATGCTATGCAAACCTGATAAAGAAACAGCGTCAGAGAGATTGAGGCCGACATCATTGAACTTGGAAACAATAACATCAAGTGAATCAAAGGGAGAAGGAAGAGCTGAATTTGCCAATGACCCGTTTGAGATTGATCCATCTCTTCGTCCTAGCAAAACTCTCCAAAAGGGACCACCAATCTACAAAACAGTAACCTTTCATAATATTGTCACCCGTACATGCATGTCAAGTAAAGAATCTTGATTTATACAGACATGCGCCTGCAAAATATGGTAAATTCATTTCTACCATGAACTTATGGTTGAACATAAGAACCATTCATTCATAATAATCAAACATTTCATTGTAAGTAAATTACAAAAGTGGGTTGTGAATAGAATTACAAGGACTACAGAATCTCTGGCAGCAATGGCTAATATATCAGCACAGGAGACAGTGCCGTTGCATGCATTCTCCACTGATGTTTTGATTGTGTCTATAACATCAAATCCTCTTAGAGAGTTCACATTTGGAAGAGCAAACTTTTCACTATCAGCACCTCCATCCAGTAGTACTGATCCATCACAACCCTGAAGAAGATGACAAGAAGGTTGAACTTAACACAGATATACAAAAAAGTGAAATTTGGACTTAAACGAAAGCTTACATTCACAAAGCAATCATGGAAGTGAAGACGAAGCAAAGAAGCACCCATTCGCATCTCATTCATGAGAGCATTTCTGACCTCTTTCCTAACTATTTTCAAAAGGTTTGGACAAGATGATTCGTAAAAATCAGTTGTCAGCTGGGATTTCACTGCGAAACACAACATAAACATATTGATAAGCCAGAAATAACCATTAGAGCAACTTGGTTTCTTCATTGTCAGTTTGGCGGTTTACAACACAAGCAAGCGTGCAATGAAAGGCTACGATGCATGGGGAAAGCCCAACGGGCTTAATATATAGCCGTTTTAACTGGTAATATAACAATCATATATATCCTATTATAACACGACTTGTCATTTCTTTTTTTGGATTAGTGCTGGCGGCTGCAAGTTTAACTAAATTCAGTGCTTCCATCAGGTTTTATATCCATAAATGTAAAAAATCACAGGTCTTTGTATCACCAAATTCATATTTATATATGGTAGTGCGATGCCTTCGTAGTTATTAAACACTGTGTAATGCACGTTTAATTTTTGAGTTCATGAATGATGACACGTTCGGAAGCACTACTGGTAATAGAAAATTAGACATATATTCCAGTTAGCTACCACTTGGAGAAGAAGTTCGAGTTATGCACGCATTTAATGATTTAGGGTTGTTAATTAAGGAGGATTTGGTTAATATATAATATTGATGCATACAGTGCTTCGACCTCTAGAAAACTTAATTGTATCTGACGTTAACAATGGATAACTATCAATTTCGTTACTCAACTCATCACTGTGCAAATGTGAGCATGATGCTTCTTTATTCAAGATAGTGAGTTTCATTCTTCTCCGGTTGGCCATTCTCTTCTTATTTGGCAGACCCACTTTCAAAAGATTACTTTCCTACAGGTACCACTTTCAGCAAATCAAGTTGAAAGCATGCCGGCAATCCAATTTGAGATCTCACATGCAGAAAGAGTTATTCGTCATGAACATAAATATTAAATAATCCAACCATTCAGACATTAGATTAATGAAACCAGGGTTGCTGCATAAGGATGACAGCAAACTTACAAAAGAAATCCAATAAACCCCAAACGGAATTATAGCAATAAAACTCTAGAATCGAACCTCCCATGTAACCGAAAAATTTACAATTGGCCCGAGGAAATGGGTTTTTTCTTCAAGTATTAAATGCAAGTTTTGTTATATACCATAGGGAAATATTAAAAAAAAAATGATCATTACATTCAGTTAACTCTTTAATTTAGACTACCATTTCATACATCTACGCGTACATGCACGAAAAGGAATTTCTTGTACCCTCGGCTAATTCTGATCTTCTCGTCGTTATATCTGCAATAGAAAACTCAATAACGAACATACATTCTCTTCTTTCAAAGGGATAAAGAATACATAAATTACTACTTCAATGGCAAATGAAACATATAAAATGGATGGATTATGAAAGACAGATATGATATGTGGGGCATGCCATCTTACAGAAGCTCCAGGACGAACTTGGTCTCCATTTCTACGGGATATCCAAACGGACCACCGATTATAGCTGCATCGTCCATTGTAACGTCAAACATTTTGGAGCCAGACTTGCTGCCAATTTTGGACAAAAATGATGTAAGAAAATTGGTACTTATTTCCAATTAAATTATGATGTGGATTTTCTATATATTATTTATTCTATCACAAATTCTTGCTATTAATATTATTTGCACATTGAAATCCACATTTTAAATTGATTGAATAAAAGTATATTAAGTATGTAAAGCAAAGTGTACAAGTCTTGCCCTTTTGATTATACATTCAAAAAGACATTAAGATAGCCTCTAGATTGATGGATTTGGATTTTAGATTTAAAATCTCGAATTTTAAATACCATATTTAAAATTCATGTATTTATAATCATTTGTTGGGATGGAGTTAAAAATTTCAAATGACAAAAAGAGATGAGGTTAAATTTTGAAATGAAAACGGAAAATTAGAAATAATAAATTTACCTTTATTTTTCAATCGATGAGAGACGATAACGAGAGATGAGAAAAGATATGAAATTTTTCGAGGCATCAATAGTGAAAACATGAAGAGAATAAAAGTGATTAAAATTTTAAATGATTACAGTGTAAAAAGAACTTGAAATTACAAAGAAATTATAATAAGAAATGAATTTGAATTTGGTCAAATCCATAAATTTTTGTGTATCTAAATGAAGGAGTTAGTTCAAATCCAAATTCTCAATGAACAAATCAAGTTATTCATTTCTGGACCTATGGATGAGTTAATTAGAGACCTATACAATTGAAATATGATATCTGGAGGATAAGTCTCTTCATATTTTTAGGGTGCAAGCACAAGTATTATCTCGCTAGACAAGTAAGTCCCTCCCTCCCTCCCTTTTTTTGAATCAACTATCAACAGCTCTTCAAATAAACAACAATATTATTGAAGTAAACAACATTTTTATTCATGCTGATTGATTCTAATAATCCCCCAATATTACAAAAGAGTTCAGTGAAACTTACATATGATTTCCATTCATAGAGAACTTGAATCCAGGCAAGATGTCGACCACAAACTTTATCCGTCCATTATTCCAGATACTCTGACAGTCATAGCAATATGCAGATTGAAGTGAGGTGGTACGAATGACAATCAGAGAAAAGCAACAATATAAGGAGTAACTGACTACCTGCTTGCCCATAAGACCATTGGCAGCATTCTCTAACCAGCTATCTGTCTCATTCTGAAGTAGAAAAGGTGTTGTTGATTTGTTATCAGTTATATCATCAAGAAAATTTAAAAGAAATGTTTATATTCCAATTAGCTTCAAACATTAAAGCCATTGACAATAGTTGAGGATCTTCCAAACGGCAATGAGCAACAAGAATTGTTTTCATTGAAAGCCCTCAAATGGTTTCTATTTTCTTTCATGACTTGGCCCTCAACTTCTAGTCTCACTAGAACTCTGATTATAAAATGGAACACTTGTGATACTGTTAGGACCCAAGATATGTGGAGAGAAATAAGACAGATAAATCTCTATTAACATATGAAATTAGAACCTAATTTCATAATATTAATAAGAAGGCATAGAACTTATAGATGAAAAGAGAAAGAATAAATATATCAAGATAACATAGAACAATAATATCATTCTATGAACTTATAGGTGAAAAGAGAAGGAATAAATATATCAAGATAACATAGAACAATAATATCATTCTATGCTTCTCTGAATAGTTATTCTTAGGAGAATCTCCAAAGGACCAAAAGTCTCAAAAGTATTTTTATTCATGGTATGACTGCTTTTGAGTTGCTAAGCATATTTATAATGAATAAAATTTAGATAACTAGATAAAATCTAAACAATATTGTTAGATAGAAAATATCTAAAATAAATTAGAAATTTAAAATAATATTTATTCCTAATATTTCTCTCCCCAAATCACCCATTATCTCGATACTCTATCAGATACGCTCCTAAATACCTGGCACATTCCTATACTCCCAGCAGGTCCAGACATACACAGAAAGACTAGAAGGCAAAAACTCAAGCTATTATCAGGTTGAGGCTGACTTCTGATTCCATCACCTATGCATCTTCAATTCACTCAATGTTGATAAAAGATTTAGCTTCTTATACCCATATTTAAGAATCTTAACAAAATGAAAAGAACAGGAGTGCGCACACATTGAGGGAGCAACAACATCTGATGAACTGAGGCTATTATTAAAGTGATAAAATTACTAAAATACAAGACAAGGTGTCACCATTTATAAGAAGATCAACAAAATATAAACACTAAAATAACTGCTAAAATTTGTATGCAGTTCTAAATTGCACCTTATAAGAACTCAGCATAACGAGATTTATTTTATAATTAATTTCATGGTCTCGTCTTCCATTCAAACTTCCAATTTACCCCTTAAACTTGAGTTGGAGTTCAAGACTACAATGGGAACAACACATTAATTAAAGGAAAAAAATATGAAAGAAAGAAAGAAAGAGGAAGAAAGTAATTGAGTTGCACAACTATACAGTAGATGGGTGCTCCATCTTTAGATGTCCGAACGCTACCTGTGAACTCCATATCATCAACCACTCTCCTTCTTGTAGTTCTGGTTCATCATTGCAAGTCGTTTGACTAAAACAAATAAGCTCATCTATTGCCTGTTGAAATTTTAGAAGTGAAAATTACAACAATCACAGTAGAGCACCGGAAAAAAAAAAAAATCAACGTGAACTACGCACACACACTTACATCTTCAACGCCTAGCCCAGAGGAAATGGCTGATAATAACCTCTGCCTAGGTTCAGTCTTCTTCTGCAACACAAATGTAGTTCCCTGCACTACGTATATGTTGCTAACAGGGCTTAGAAACATAAAGTGCAGTTAGAGATACTTTGTCCTGTGCCAGACAAGAAAATATTTAGGGAATAAAGAAACTGATATGTTTTTCTTCAAAGTGCATAATCACCTTATTTCCTCTTGAGATACGGAGATTTCCTGAATGGGACAAATATGTGGTATCTAACCAACCCTTTGCTTCATCTCCAAGTAGCTTAAATGGGACTGGATATGGTACCTTAAATGGCAGAAATTTGAAAGAAAAGGCTGCTTTATCAAACCTAAATAGGATTCTTTTCCCATTTTCAATTGAAGCTGCAGCCTGCATAAATATGAGAATATAAATAGATCAAATATACCAATAAGCAAAAACACAAATTACATATTCAATCACCATACCAGGGATAAGGGGAAAATGCCTAACAGTCATGCCTAGTCATCAACCAGTGATCTTGAGAAACAGAGAAAATGAAACATTCTTGATTCCAAGGGACAATTTACTTTTCCATTAATTTTCCCAAAATTGTGCATTTCTGTTAATAGCTCCAACTAAAAAGAATGAGGCAAAACAGAACAATTACAAAAACCATGACACAAAGACAACTTCCAAAACAAATAGTCCTGGAATATCTAATCATTCTAACTGAGGAAATGAGAATATTTTCCTATGCATAGCTTTCAATTCTTTTATGAAGTAATCTCCTCTGCAAAACATTTTTTTTTGTTGGGGGGGGGGGGGGAACAGACGGACAGACAGGGAGAAAGATTTGGACCGCAAAATGTTTAACCAGATAGAAGGGTAGAA
This sequence comes from Prosopis cineraria, assembly GCF_029017545.1. Lineage (NCBI taxonomy): Eukaryota > Viridiplantae > Streptophyta > Magnoliopsida > Fabales > Fabaceae > Prosopis > Prosopis cineraria. The sequence continues at coordinate 1,922,321 of NW_026555335.1, forward strand.
AATGCAAAATAATACTGAAACAATCACCTAACAGAGAAATTTGCCTACCGTTAGGTGTCAAGACTCAAGTCCATGAAAGGAACAGGTAAAAAAAAAAAAAAACAGAGAGAGAAAAAGAACGTATAATAGCCCTTTCTCAAGAGTGCATCTTAATGATTCCAAACTTCTCATACCAACAATGAAAAATAATTATAATGTCTTTATATATTTGGCAGAATCTTCGTATAATAAGAGAGTTACATCCATCCTGGTATTTATATCCTTTGTTCAGTAAATCAAACTACAGAAAGAAACATTAATTGATGTTATTTAGCATTACCTCCACTTTAAGCTCACCTATGGCATCAGAGAATTTTACAATATTGGAAACCCGTGGATCACTTGTCCGAAGATAAACCTCTTGAAAGACGCTAAAAAAGTCAACGCCAACAAATGTTCTCTGGAGGAGTGACATAGAAAACCATAAATGGTGAGGCATGCTTCGGTTAGGTCTGTGGCATAAAATATCAACTTATAACCAACAAATAAATTTGTTTTCCTAACGTTTGTATTCCAAGATATAGTATGTTTAAATCAAACTAAATATGCTTTAGATTAGGATATCAACCAATAGAACCTGAATTGGAGATGCTGTTCCTGGTCTTGTGGTGAACATTAGTTGCCATCGACCTTCAATTAAACTGGAGTTTGTCTGCAAAAATAGTTAGGTTTGGGCGTATTCAGAGATAAATATATATATATATATATATATATAATGCAACTTTATTTACAATGTAACGTCAGAGTGAACACCTAATTGTGAAGGCATACAATAATATTAATCAATAACATGCATCTAACTGAAGCGCACTTGGAAATAACAGATGACTGACAAGTGATAAGCCTAACTTAAACTTGATCCTCGGAATAAATAAGATGTATTACAAATCCACGAAGGCAAAACACGATTGTACATGAAGAGAAGTAACAACAGCTAAATTGAACACAAACCGGATGGGGCACCCCGCCTGAACCTTCTAAGACTTGTACTGCACGCTGAACGGCCTGCAAGACAAATAGAATCAAATGGAAAACAAATTAAGTACTTAGTTCTGGACTAACTAACTAAAGTTAGAACATACATCCAGCTGCTGAGGAGAAGCAGAACGTCCTCGTCCTTGGATGCCAATAAGGGCATCAATGAGAGAGTTTTCACGTTCTGTAAAGGGGATCTGTTCTCCTTGCTGTTGGACTTGAGAAGACCAAACAACGAGCCTGTCTTTGGGAATGAGAGAGAATTTGACAGGATTTGGAGAAGAGAGACGCAGAGAAGATGGAGGGAGTGAAAATGCAGAATTTGGGGGGAAACTAAAGCCGGCGACTTTGAGAGCCATTGAAGAGGAGGAGGAGCGGCAACGAGCGAGGGAGGGAGCTTGGGTTCTGTTCATTGTTATGTGGCTCACAGCTTCTGGCTGGGCGATGGAATGAAACACGTGGCACTCCGCTAACAATTGGCGGGAACGATCACTTCATTGATGTCATGGTCATGGCAACAGCCGATAGCCAGTCGTCAACCATTGCAGTTGGTAACTTTGAAAGTACGACGGCAATCCACGCACACTGAAAATTAAAATTTTGGAAAAAAAAAAAAAATTGTCTTATTTTACCGCTCGTGACAGCGAGAAGTTTCGTGGCGCTCAATATGGTAACCTAATAATTAAGGTATTGAAAACACTAAATCAAACCAAATCATTTCGATGTACATCAATTCAAACTAGTTATAAATAAGTTCGGTTTTTTAAATGATAAAATTGATTGGTTTAATTTAATTTAACTTTTTGTCTACTGAAACTAATTAAAAAACCGAACTACACCAAATAGTCAAATTATCAACCGGTCATATTGATATCTTGGTCAAACTAAAAAAATTTTTGGAAAGTTAGACTGGATTGGATTTTGGATCAGGAACTGCATTCAATCCTTAAAAACCAACTCAAAAGATGCCCTTCTTCTTTTTTTAAAAAAAATTGATCAATTCTTTTTTTAAGAAAATGACCCATTTTTATAACAATTTAATATTATGTTATATCATGGAGCTTATTAAATTATGATAAATTTAAAATATTTAATTTTATTTTTAAGTTAAATAGTAATTTTATATTTATTTTTTATATATTTGGTTCGATATCCAACCCTATTAAACTATACGAATCGTAAATTGTTGATCTTTTCTGTTTAATATATTGTCTAATTTTGAAACGTTGTTTGAAACTTAAATCAAATCGAACAGAGTTTTATTATATTTATTTTATATATTTGCTTATAAATGTGTCTAAATTTTTTCTCTTTCCCAAATTTATTTATCTATAAACGACTAATTAAAAACATGTTATGATTAGTTAAATATTCTTTATAATTTTTTATGATAATTTTTTTATTTTATATTTAAGTATGTCAAGGACAACATATTAGTTTTTAGGGATATATAATGCAAATTTTAGTCTCTTATATTTGCATGAGTTATCGATTTGAACCCTCATGTCTAATTTTTATTAATTTAATCCTTTACATTTGTTTCAGTTATCATGTTAATCCTCTAAATTTTAAAATACAAATTAGCTCTTAAAATAAGATGACATGTAAATTATGTTATTGATATGAAATATACACCTGGATGAATGGATACAGATCAACCTTTTCTATATTCCTATTTTATAATCTCTAATATTCCCTTCTACTTTCCAATTAGGTCATTTTAAAATAGTTTCAGAGGCAACTTGTATAGATGCTACGGCCGTATAAAACAGTGAAGCGCAATGACAAATTGAAGCCCGATCATGAAGCAGTGAGGAGAGATGGATGGAATAAACTAACAAGGCAGTGTGTGACAGACTCTAACGATGTCAAAAGATAGAGAGGGGAGAAGAGGAAGAAGATAGAGAGCGATCAAAATTTGAAAGAAATGACGGAGAATGATGAGAATTCAAAGGAGAAAACAAAGAAGGAATGTGAATTTAAATGGGAGGATAATTTAATTGGGAGGGGGAGGGTGTTGCTTTTTCTTCTGGATAATTTAATTTCTTTATTTTTGATATATTTTCTTTTCTTATATTTTGCTTTATCCATGTCAACATTATATTTATCTTTTTATTAACTTATGTGATTGATAAATCATAATTCCATTAGCCATGTCATTGATAAATTAACGGTGTTAATTTCTCTCCAAACTTTGATATTTTTATTGAACATAAAGGACTGAATTTGTAACATCCTATTTTATTTGGGAATTTAATTTATGAAAATTATAAGATTAAATTTTTATTTAGGAATTTAATTTAAGAAAATTATAAAGTTTAATTGACAATTAAAGTGTGTTTTGAGGAAAATTGAGGTTAATGAGTTTAGGCATTCTTCTTATATGGAGAAAGGCACAATAGTAAAGTCAATTGTGAGTTTTACTAAGTAGAGAAGAGAGGGGTCAAATGAGGTCATATTATATCCGAGATTAAGTTACAGCTATTTGAGAGAGAAGCAGAGAAAAAATTATTTTTGCATTTACATAGAGCAGTCTCAATAAATTAATATTTTTTTAATTTGTTTACCGTTTGTTCGGGCTTAAATTTAGTTATCAGGCCTATGGAATTACCCTTCTTTTCAATTGGTACCTTTTTTTTTGGGTATCTAAAAGTGACTAGATTATTATGGGAATAGGTATGAATACTTACCAAATATTTCCTTTGTTAAGAAAGAGGATTAGATTTGTAAAGTAACATAAGTCACTTTAATATTATGGATTAATTGGTATCTCATTTCAAGTCAAATTACATTAAGGGTAAAGGAAGTTTTCTTCCGCTATATTCCACTATGGGCACGTGTAATTGCAATCAAAGTCACACAAATTCTAGTTAACTTTGTGAGTTCAGTGTTTTTGAATTTGATTCTGGTGGAATTAGTCTCTTATAATTGTTAGTAAATCAATACTACACACCATTGTGTTTAAAGTCTTATAAAGACTATTGAGGTTACCTAACTTTACCTAAGCATTCAAAAAATTATGAATTTAATTGAAATTAATTGACATTGAGTTAGAATAATTTTTGTGGTATGGTAAATGGTAACCTGGGTGTGTATAAATGAAAAGTTAAATAACTAAATTTTTCACAATATTTTTCATAGTTAAAAATGAATATTTTGAATTAGAGCTTGACTTTGTAACAATGCATGTGTGGTTTCACTATGGGGTTTGAAAAAAATTGATTCTTATATGTTGATACTAGATTTTTTTAAAAAGAAATTATTATTTTCTGAATTGATGACTATATTGGTTGGTAATCATCACTTAAGCTTAGGTCTTAATGAGAGAGACTCAATAATTGTTCTAACTGTGTGCGTTGTTTAAGTTGTTCAAGATTTATGCGAATTTTAAAGCAATATTCTTTGGGTATAATCATGCTAAAAATTGGCGGTGTCGTGCTATAAGCGCATAGGTTAAGAAGTTAATATAGAATATAAGATTGATTTGGGATGAATTCTCTTGTCACAAACATATGAGTTACATTTAAAACTATTGTATTATAAAATAAATTTCTACCACCTTACCTACATAAAACTCTATTTTGAATTTAAAGAGACTGTTTTCTAAGATAATCAAACATAAATTTGAGATTTGTGATTGGTTTTGATTTCGTAAGTTGAGAAGGCTCAATTATTTAATCCACATGTCTAAGATGTAAGACAACTTCACTTTGTATTTTGATCATAAACTCTAAACCAAGCTATTTGGTTTTTGTGTGTGGCTTGTTATGCTTTTTATTCAATCAATTATGAGAGAAATTGTCACACATGGAATTATCTTAAAAATCATTAGATTTTAAACCAAATATTCTTATCTCATCTAGCAATAAATTTTGAGGCTATAGGATTGTATTTCAGGTGGAAGATTGTGAAATGATTTTTTGTCTAATTGTGCATAAAATTTACTAGGTTTGTAATAGTTGTAAATTTAATTGAAATGATATTTTTGGTTATGATTTATACTAGAGTCATATCTATGTGTATGCTTCTTTTTTTGAGGACTATTGCGATGGATAGAGATTATAATAAGTATAGAGATAAGAGGAATAGTAGGTATTAATGAGTTGAGGAATAAGATAGTTAAAGCTAGGAAGATGACCTAAAATTCAAAAAAGTGACAACTTGAGTTTACTCCATATCTAGAGAACTAATGTGGTGTATAACAAGAATAGAGGTAAAGTCAAATTTTGAGCTTGTGTCAAGCTTGGGTGCACTAGTAAGGGATTGATGAGGATCATATTGATGTTCGAGCAATATAATAGGAATTTTATTATGATTAACGAGTGGTGTTTACGACTATATAGAGGCTTAGATGTGATCCTACATATGGAAACAATAAGTAGTAATTCTAATTTTTTTAGAGTGCCATAGTGACGTGTGCTCTTTGTGTAGTAGGAATCAATTGGGTTTTGTTACTGAGTATCTTTCTTTTGGGGTAAGAATGTAAAAGTTGAAAATGGGTGGCATTATGAGAATAATTGAACCCTAGCACTGTTAGTTATGACCATGTTAATGACAATGGTCACTAAGAGAAGTTTAAGGACTTATGAGGTGATACGGTAAATAGGAATTACAGAGCTATAAGATAATAAAGGACTAGAAATTGTAATAATGAGGGGTGATAATAAGAATACATAAAGGAGAATAAGTGTACTTGAGATTGAATCATATGGTGATTTTTCCTCAGGGGAAAGAAATATAATCCCATAAGGATAATATGGACCTTAAGCGGTGGAAATTTTGAAGAATAACAAGAATAAGAAAATTTTTGCATACAATAAAAACTAAAAAAATTTATGTAAAACCAAACTGCCATATTGTTCTTATAGTTGCACAATAAGAAAATATTGTTGTCAAAAGGGTCGACTTATCAAATTTATTCTTCCTTCGTTTGCCTTTCATGCACTACTTGATAATCATTTATCAACTAAGTAAATGATATTTGGATTGTACTCATATACAAAAATATTCTTAAAAAAAGAGAGGAGAATTTCTTTTATATATATATATAATCACTATGTTTATGAAACGTTGTAAATATGTTAAAATATTTGACTACCTAAAACTCTAGCAATTGAACGTGTAAATGAGTGTGTAACTAGTAGTGTTATTGCAAATTTGGTTGTCTTTAATATTTTTGAATTAGAGTTATAGATTTTTAATGAAATGTCTTAAAGTTAATCGAGAATAAATATCGTCAATGTGAACTCAATCGATTACCTATAAAACACTAGAACTATTAGTTATTGGAGGATGAAAACATATTACCCATAAGTTTCATGATAATACTCACGCATGCATGTATTACTAAAGCTGCAAATGGCTTAATTGTAGAACTTGCAGTTTAAAATTACAGTGGTTTAAATGACGAATGAGGTTGTAATTCACATAACTTTAATGTGGCTTATAGTATTAGTACCATTGCGGGTGGTTATGGAGAGAATGTTGTGTATGAAGAACTTAAAACCTTATAATGAAATATGGAGTTAAAAAAGGTAGAAGATGTGAGCTAAGGAGAAATTTGATCTATCGAATAGAATAGAAGGAGATTAAGGATGTAAAGTACAGATAGTTGAAAACTAGAACCATCCTTCTAGTGAAAATATTTTGAGAGGAGATAACTTCTAGTGTTGAGGCTTGGACAGGCAAGGAAAGGTGGAGTAGTGGCATTCGCACCTATTCCAAACATGTGCATTACTCAGGTATTCGAATTTTAAGGATAAATTCCTATAAGAGGAGTAACATTTTATTTTTATTTGAGAATTTAATTTAAAAAAATTATAAGATTAAGTTTTTATTTAGGAATTTAATTTAAGAAAATTATAAGGTTTAATTAATAATTACATTATTTTTTGAAAAAAATTGATATTAATGAGTTTGGGCACCCTTCTTATATGAAGAAAGGCTAATACTGAAGCCCATTGTAAGTTTCACTAAGTAGAGAAGAAATGGGTCATATTAGGTCATATTATATCCAGGATTAAGTTACAACCATTTGAGAGCGAAACAGAAAGAAAATTATTTTTGCATCTACATAGAGCGATCTTAATAAATCAACCTTTTGGAATTCATTTACCGTTGGATCGAGCATAAATTTGGTCATATGGTTTGTAATATCTAGCTCATTTTTTTTCAACAGTTAGATCATTGATTAGTGTTATATTGGAGATTTATTAACTTTGTCATTCGCAACAACTATTGTCGCATCCTCACATAGTAATCTCAATAAATTTATATTTTTGAATTTTTTTATCGTTCGATCAGGCTTAATTTTGGTCATCAGGTTTGTAACATACTTTTTTGTTCTTTTCAATGGTTAGATCATTTATTAATTGCTTGATTAGAGAGTTATTAATCTTCTCATTTGTAACAGCCATTTTCACATTATCACAAAGTAGTCTCAATGAATTTTTATTTTTGAATTGTTTCACTGTTGGATCTAGCTAAAATTTGGTCAACAAAATTTGTCACATCTAACAAGATGTTTTCAATAATTGGATCTTTGATTTATTACCTTATGTGAAATTTATTAACTCTATCATTCATGCGAGATTTGACCTGAAACTCTAAACCTAATAAAGAATTCTTATGGTTAAATAATGGACTATGGAGACTTAGAGTGATTTAGTTAGACTTTTGGGGCTCTAATGAATTTAATGAAGTTAATGAAAACTCTAAAATATTTAACAAAATGAGTTTAGAGTGTTATATTAAGTCATGGGTAGCATTAGGTATATAGCTATGCCTAGCAATGATAAACTCTATATTATCTTAATTGTATATTATTGTTTTATGGCTATTGTGCATGATTGGAAATCTTGTAGAAACATAATTCGAGTGCCCTTTTTGATTGACTTAAGGGGTGGAGGTAACCAGGAATCTAAATTCCCTCATATATTAATTCTAACGTTTATTGTATAATTTTTTTTATAAATGATGTTCTTGAGAAAAAAGATGTAAGTATATATATATATGAGAATGTGCAAAAGATATTTGTGTATGTGATTATGTATTGCAAGCTTGAGCTATGAATTAGAGTATTGAATATGTGAGACATTATTTTTATTTTAGATTCCATATGTTATTAAAAATGTAAGTCAATAAATTTATAAAAATAATTATATATTAAATCTGGACAATTAATATGACACTTATCCCCTTGATTAGAGCCTTAACTCTTCTAGCTATGATTTTTTTTTAAATCTCTTATATCTTTTTTTTTTTACTAGTAAAAGAATCTCTTATAACTAAAGGTGTCAAAATCATATTTCAAGTTGGCTTGCGCAATTTTATTTGTTGCATAAAAACCAAGAAAAAACAAATACTTCCTCCATTGGTTTCGGTGCCAGTTAAAAAGGAAAGCCATCTTCATGAGTACGAATGAACGAGAACCAAATCCAGTCTTGTATTTGACCTGAATTTATGAGGCTCACCAAGACCCTCTCGGAATCCCTACGAACTAAATTGAATATTTTATCATGTCTGTCTTGCCTGACGCTTTGGACAAGGGATACTACTTAGTGGATTGAAGCATTCATTAAATACAGGGCAAACCGCTTTCGCTTAGTTTGAGTGAATAAAACATGAGGAAAGCATAGAAGACTTTCTATAATGATGAATAGCCATTGATTCTTGCTATTCCATTTGTCACTACTTCGACTTGCTACTGTTCAGAGAAGCCTCAGAAAAGCAAATTGATTGCATGCTACAATGCCTTGATCTTTTTTTGCTCCTTTTCAAGACAAAACGTTGATAGGGCTAAGTCTTCCATTTTCTTCTCTAGAAATATAGAAAATGACCATTGAAGGAACCTAGCAAGCAAAGCAGGCTTAAAAATATCGCTTCTCTCCCTTAACTCATAGTTAGACTAAGAACGAGTGCCCGTGACTTGACTGCCTAGGAAAGGGCCCGCTCCTCTCACTTCGTTCGAGCTGCTTATTGCTCCTACCTTTCCTTCTTAAGGAGTGGCTAGCTTAGTTCGTCAATGTTGAGTAGTACTAGTTTTATAGCCCAGGAAGTCTTTTCGTGAGCCAATAAACTATATTGCTGCAGAAGCGAAATCGAAGAAATTGGTTTCAAGGTAAGGATAGCGAAAGTGCCTTTTGGTGGAAAAAAGGTTTTTCTTTTGCGAGTCTTTCGAGGAAGCCGAGGCAAGCTCGCCCAGTGACTAAGAAAGAAATTACTTTGTGCTTTTTTAAAAGCACCCCTTAATAAATAATTAACTATTTTTATTTTAAAGTAAAACACATTATTAAATAAAAGTAAATATAAAAAAAATAATATTATTTTAAAGATAATTAATTATTTTATTAAGGATAAATTTTGATTAAAAATGCTTTATATTTTTTATCAAAGAAAGTGAACTAACTTTATTAAATCTTGCTAGCACAAAAAAGTATACAATCTTCACAATTTAATTATTTTTTTGTCCCTGATTATAAGACAACATTGGAGGTGTTCTAAAATATAAGCTAATTTGAAAAATTAAAGTTTCATTGATAAAACTTTTCCAATATCACCTTTCAAATAAAGAGAGAATTGGAATAGTATTATAGCATAATTAATAATTGTATAAGGACATTTTTAAAAGTTTATAGTTTTATTTTGAAAAAGTTAATTAGTAAAATATTGTTATTATTGATATATATATATATATATATATAGTCTTATATCAAATTGTCTCATAACTTGGGAATGTTGAACTATAATATATGTCATAAATAACTAATTCACGGTATATAAAAAATATTAGTTGATATCTTAATTTTTTAAAAATGTTCACCTTTCCATTTATGCTCTTTCAAGAGTTTCTTGTATCACATGCATGGTTTTTAAATATAAATCATTTAAAGACAAGGAATAAAAGAAGCAAGGGTATAAACATAAAATTTACTCAATATCCTAAATTTTAAATCAAGAAATTCTTTTAAAAAATAATTTATATTATAGTCCGAAAAGAGTATACACTACTTCATTTTCAAATATTATAAGGAAAACTACCTTATGTTTTTTTTATTATTAAAAAATTACAAATTTCAAGAAGTATTCATTACTTCCCCCGCCCCCGCCCCCCAAATTGTCTCATAATGGTCAGTATCATTAAATTAAAGGAAAAGAAATAATTACAAGATCATTTTAGTTCAAACATATCAATTTCATACATAATTATTATGATAAATTAATTTTCTCAAAATGCATGGGATAGTTCAAATTCTTATATATTAAAAAATGGAGGGAGCACTACTGACTGTTGATATTGATTTTAAGGGTTAGTAAAACATTATGCATGCATGATATGAGGAATCATGGCCGTGGATGTAATCTTCCAGTGGAGATAACAAGAGAAGCTGGCCGATTATAAACTTGTCCTGCTGGACGACCACGACGCATCGTGCCTTTCATGTTATGCTTCTTTTATTGACGCTGCTAAAGTAGAATAGACTGGAGGAGAGAATTCAAACCACATATACAAAGAACATCAAGCACCCCGTTATTCTGCTCAACTCTCTTCTCTCAAACTATTCTCCTAGTCAGACCTTTGAATTTTTCCCCTTTACATGGATTATAAACTTCTGCAAGGAATTAAAAGTCTGAATATTCAAAATAAAAATAAGATCACATGTGTGAAACTCTGAAATAAACGAGGTTAAGTAGTGTAGGCTCTGTATCCCATCAATTCCAAGACTGATTGGAAACAACTTGCCTCAAACTAATCTGCTGTCTGCACTGCCAAAAATTAAAAGTTAAAATGAACATAATTTACAGAACCTAAATAAGTAAGACAGAGTTCTACTGGTGAACAGGAGACTTCCCAGTCTGTATATCGCTGGTGCGTGTATGTGCATATAAAAGCGGAAGTTGACGGATACAAACAGAACTGAGCGCCCATTCTCCATATACCTGCAATTTGAACAGTACTTTAAATGATGGGTATTTCTTTTCAACGTTGATCTTTGAAAGCAAAACACAATTATTGATTCGAATTGAAAACACTAGAACTTTGAATCTACAAAAACTTAAGACCCATTTGTTTTCTATTTTTAAAAACTGTTTTTTCTTTTTAAAAATAAGAAAACTTTAAAACTTATTTAAATAAATATTTTTCATTTAATTGTTTCTAAAACTGTTTTCATTTTTTTATTTTTTAAAACCAAAAAATAGAAACAACTTCAAGTTGTTTTTGTTTTATTTTCCTTATTTTTAAAATACACTACATTTGATTATTAAAAATTATAATTACTTTTATCAATTTTTATTATTAATCACCACTATTAACTTTTTTCACTGATTTTTATTATTAATTATCACTATTAACTGCTTATAACCGTCACTGGAAGTTCATTTTTTAATTTTAAAACTATTTTTTAATTGATATAACTAAATAAATTTTTATTTTATTTTTGTTTTGAAAATCAATTTTAAAAACTTTATTACAAAATAATTTTTAAAAATAAAAAATGAGAATAGAAATCAAACAGGTTCTTAAGAGTCTCTTTGGATAAGTCATTTTTCACAACTCAAAAGGATTTTTTTACTTTTAAAATGCAAAAAGTTATTTGAGTGCAATTTAAGAGAGCAAATAAACTTTTTAAGGGCCTTCAAAACGTGAATTTTCCAACGCTCAAATTCTCAGCTTTTCAAAAGTAAATGAGAATATTGGAACTTTAATGATTTATACCTAATTTTATATTTTACCATGCTATCCATCATTATTTTGTTATCTCTTCATGATGATATTAATAAGCATGCATTTTCATCGTCAATTTCAAATATAATTTTAAGTGTAGCTTCTAATAAAAAAATAAATAAAATTTGTAATTTAATTAAAAATCAGATTGTATATCATAAATCAAATCATTACTTATATAACTATTTAGTATTAATAAATGTTGAACTATTTATTATATAATTTTTTTCAACATATTAAAATTTATATTTATATTTTTATTATTTACAATATTAAATTTATGTTATTTTAAATTTTCTTCATATTTTTAAAACTTTTTTAATATATTATTTTGTATAACAAAAGCTACAAATCATCATTAATCAATCTTATTATTGCATATTTAAAAGTACATTTCAAAAGTATAAATAATTACCAATCCAAATAAGTTTTACCCAACTACCTTTTGAAAAAAATATATCTAAATATATATTTTCGTTATAACAACTGATTTTTACTTAACTGATTTTTACTAAATAAATTTTTAACAAATAAACTTTTAACAAACTGAAAACCACATGTACACTTAAATAACACGTCCTCTAATTTTATTTATAAATCGCTTCTAGCATGTTTCACTAGAACTAAAAAAAACCTTAAACCTTATTAATTTTTTTTTAAAATTTAACAAGTTTCCATCTTTACCTCTAATAAATATTCTTAAATCTTATTACAAGTATTTTTATCCAAAACATTTAATAAGGACAAAAATGTAGAAAAAAAATGAAAATTAACAACTGCCCCATAAATAGGACCAAATTTTTTCTTCTTTTTATGCCCTATAAATAAGACCAAAGGAGTAAACATTACCTAATCCTGTTGAAATTAAAGGAATTAAAAACACTAAAAAAATTATAAAGATTAAGAGCAAAGCTTGATGAAATTATAAAAATCGATAATGCATATCTTTTTGACACATTCCCCAGCTAACAAGCCAAGATGTTACTTAACAATTACAGTACATTTAGAAGAAAAACTTATTCCATCATAATTCAGGAATCAGGAGAGGTCCAAACCTCAACAACGAGTTTCAGTGGGGTAGTATGGGACTTAGAAATTTCAATACTGAACAAGGCAATTTCTATGTCTCAATAATGTTAATATATTTGTCGACGATATTTTATGTTTTGTTGAAACAGTTTCTAGCTTGTATGACGTTTGTTACAGGGGAAAAAAATCCGATGAATTCTTCGGCGTCAAGTCAACCTGCAATTCTCGCTAAGAATATCGCAAGATATAAAGCTATGTATAGTAACATCAAGGTATACAACTGTTTAAAACTCAAACCTTCCAACAGCTTTGATCCGGAAGGCAAACTCAAGCTTAACCTGTAATTACTGCATCACAAAACCAGAGATCTGAAGTTGCGGCAAAATTTTATGCCACAGAGTCTAAAAAACCCAAGTATGGTGCTGCAGTTACTTAGGCAATAGAATAGAAGAGGCAACGTGTCAGGTACACAATACCATGAAATCTGTTGCACAATTCGTGTTACGTAACAGAAATCTGTTGCAGCTTTATCAAAATGATGACAATTTCCATCATGTCAACACAACCAAAAAGTGGCCAATGCATTACACAGAAAAGGTTTAGCAGTAGGCTTAAGAATTTAGAAAACTGATTTTCCTGCAAAAGAATGACAAAGAAACAAAGAAAACAATCACAGAGACATATTTACGTTGTCGTTATCTAAAAAAAAGAAAAGAAAAGAAAAGAAAAGCAGCACTCCCGCTAAGCTTAATCACTGCGTCAAAACAACGGATACTAATAGATGCTTAAAAGTATTCAGTTACACGGTGAATATATCAAAGAAAGTTTCCACATAGTCATGGTAGCCAAAGTACAAGGTAGAAACTAATTAGTTATCCTCACAGCTTGACCGCTAGTCCCACATACAAATAGAGGAAACATTTTGCAAACAAAACTAACTAATGCTTTTATGAGTAAAGAACCTGGAGATTTATCTACCGCTTTTGACATCTTTCGAGAGACAAGTCAAATCAAAGGTCTCATCTCAACCAAGGGAAAAATGAGGGACAGACAAGTAATCTCAAACAGGTTCCAAGCATGTCCCAACGTCCTCATCCTTCTCACTAAGGACCTTATCTCGCACACATCCATTGACTGGTTCCTGGCCTTCTAACTCTTCTTTCTCATCCACTGCTTCAAGTTCACCACTCCTTTGTTGATCTACAACATTTTTATTTGCCATAACTTCATCAGGTACACAATACCCAATAGCTTCTTCATCCTTGTGCTCCTCCTTCCCCACGTTTACTTCATTGACTGCAAACTCATTCCTCACTTCACCCTTCATCTCATACTCATCGGCAATGGCCTCATCAGGAACCATCTCTTCCATACAAACATCTCCTATAACCTCAGTCTCTGATACTCTCTCACTTTTTACCTTAGCATTAGCATCATCGTCTTCATTTCTCCCATCCAACGGCACATAATCAACCATCTCTGGGTTATCCTCGGTTCCCACAACCTGGGCATCCGATCCCCCCTCACTGTCATTATCAGAGCCATTCTCCACCACTTCCTCGTTGGCATCATCCCCAATTTGGTTCTGCCTCTCAAGAAACTGCAACCTCCTTCTCAGATCACCTAATTCTCTCTCCATTAGGAAAAGGCGCTCTTTCAATGTCAAATTCTCCTCCTCCAATTGCGCTATATGGGAATCCTGATCATCTACCCTATTCTCTAGGACATTGTTATACTCAACTCCATAATTTGGATATATCATCTCAAACCGACTCAAATCATGGTCTAGCCTTCTTTCCACCTCCACATGTTCTTCCACATCACTCTCACTTGACCCAGCACCACCTTCCTCATCTTCTTCGTCCTCGTGAACATCTGCATCATGCCCTGGTGATCGAAGCCTAATCAGACCCTTCATGGATCCATATCCATCAACACCCCACTCTTCCTTTGCCATATCCCCTAAAACCTCTCTCGAGGGCGAAAATATAGGCGTAGGAAGTACAGCTGGGGTTACAGGACAGGGTGATACAAGTGAAGCTATGCCCCCTGACTTCTTAGCCCGAATAAGAAAGGATGTCGTGTTTCTCGGGGCATAAGGGGCAAATCGATTATTAAATTTCTTCTTGGGATAAAATTTTCGGGCTTTTAAACGATTTTGAGACTGTAATTCATGCAGAGTAGGTGGTTTGTACACGACACTGTTGGATTGGCTGGTGGAGGCACTGAGGTTAGGTTTATCCATTCTTCTTGGGTCCTTGCGCTTATCCGTCATCTTCTTCCCCTTCCAATTGCTTCGTCCCAACTTGGTGTTGGGATAATTTTGTTTCATAGGGTTCTGAAACTTCATGTTTGGGTCCATGGGGGGCTGTTGAGACCAAGCCTTATAGCCCCGATTCAATATCGGAGGTTTGGTCTGGTTCATCAACATCTGTGATGGTTTCCTTTGTGTTTGCGGCTGCGGCTGCTGATTTAATGTTTGAGAATGGATCAACATCTGCGGCTGAGACAACGCCTGAGTCTGACCTATAATCTGAGACTGGTTAATTACCTGAGGCTGGTTCATCATTTGAACCTGATTCATCATCTGAGGCTGACTCCTCTGGTTCAAATTTATCATCATTTGGGATTGATCATTCATCGTCGCAACCAAATAACAACGAAACCCTACAGCTAAGAAACCGTGTCAGTTTCTTCAAACCTGAAACCAAATTCAAGAACAAAATACCAAAAAGGGACTATTCGGAATAAGCGCCGACAAAAACCACTTAGCAGAAAACAGATACCAAAACCCTAAAGCGCCCTATGGTCCGACTCAGAACAAGGAAATCTCAGATTCGATCCTCAAGAAAACGAAGACCGAAATAGGATTGCTCGTCTATAAAAATCTCAGAAATAGAAAATACAGAACTCAAACTTCCGAGGGGCTTCTCGTTGTTGCGGAAATCTCTTGAATGAACCAATTCTGCTAAGCGTAATGACGTCGAAGATTTGCCACCGCATTCTCAGGGCATCTTATATAGGCGGGAAATGGATGAAATGGACGGTCAGATATCAGTTTGAACGGTAAACGGCTGCGATTACAGATGCGCAATGGACACGCGTCACCCGATTTTGGTATGGATGAATAAAATATTCTCAGAATAAGCTGTAACACGTCACAGTTATTTTTTTGGGGGAGTTGGTCCGCTGAAGTTACAATTAATTAAAATAGAAAATGCATTGGCTTTTGTGGTTTTATGGGATTTTTTTGGTAATTTTTTTAATATTTTCAATCTATATGATTTTAAGAGATTGAGTGATCTTTAATTTTTAAAATTATATATTTTTTATTTTTTTAATTATTTTAATCGTTACAATGATTAAAAATACTGGAAATAAATTATAAAAATTAAAAACAAAATTTGATAAAACTATAAAGACTTATATTTTTTTCAATAAAATATAATAATTTATTATTACTCTGTCAATTTTTTTAAATATACATTATTGTTATATTCAATTTCAAATTTTAGAATCAAATCAAATAAATGTAGAAATTCATTCATTCATCTTATCTTATATATTTGGATTAGATTACATAGCTTAATCTGTGAAAAATATAATATATTCTCAAAATAGAAAAATACTTGTCATCTAGATTCTCACATATAAGGAGAGCTCAAATTAAATAAAAAAAATTTGGCGCGCATTTTGCCTTTTTTTGTTTTCACTTTTATTTACTACTATTTTTATTAAGAAAAAAATATGATGGGTACGACACTTGGAAAGCACGTACTAACTTCTCATCCATGCAGTGAGGGTGCCCGTCCCGATCAGTTTTTTTTTTTGGGCAAGCATCAGGACCTCGTTGGCCCAAAAATGAACCAGACATGATTTTTGAAGGCACCAAACATCAGTCCCACCAAAAAATAAATAAAGAAAGCCCTGAAGAGAACGACCACTGTGGCTATTTCGATGGGCCCAGAGCTGCCGACAAGCATGTTCTGAAGTAGTAACAAGCCCTGCATCTTATGGTCTCAATCTGTTATCTATATATTTAAATCTTCATAATTCTTTGAAATTGCGCATTCGTGACAAGAATATTCTCCCCACATTTACCAGAGAAACCTATTCAGCCAAAATGATGGAATTCATTTGCAAACCTGTTAATAAAGGATAATAACCATGGTTGAAATCTATCCTTCCCACATCTTGACGCATTCTAAAAGTATCGAAATGTCCTGTAAAATTTATGGTCAAAAATTCCCATTTACACGGGGAAAATCATGACCCTCCTGTCAATTCGTGTAGAATGATGCATAGCTTATATATATATATATATATATGTATATGTGGGGGGGGGGAGAGAGAGGATAAAATTTACATTGAATCACATTATAACTTGTTATTTAAATTCTATGTAACACGGAAAAAAAAACAACCAGGAAAAAAATATATTTTCTTAAATCAGTTGTTAAACTTCCCAATTGTTTGAACATTATATTTAATATTTAAGTATAATTTTTCGTCTAATTATTCCGCCAAATTTGCAACTAGGATCAGTTAATTGTCAAGAAGTCTCTGCGCTTAAAGCAGATATACAACCCACGTGAGAAACTTTGGGCAAGATTTTAAATCTCTTCAGGCCCGCGTCACTAACCCTGCAAAAGCGTTCAACCTCATAATCTATATGAATTAGCAAGGCAACTTCAATATCTGTAAGTTACTCCTTCCGTAAATAATATTTTTTAAAAAGTCAAATATTAAAAAATATAACATATTTTTAATTTTTTAAAATACAATCATTGCTTTTTTTAAAAAAAAAATACTCATAGAATAAATCACTTTATATTTATTTTAAAATAAAATACCTTATTAAATAGAAGTAAATATAAAAAATTTAGTTAATTTGAAGACAAATAATTAATTTATTGGAGATAAAATTCAGTTAAAAATACCTTACATTTTTTAATAGAAGCACATCTTATGCCCAAGGGTAAATCAAAAAATTTGAGTGCCATACCGGAAACTAGAAATGATAATTTCTATTTATCGAGAAAGACAGAAAGAAAGAAATGATAATTCCTATTCACAAAGGTGAAAATACAAAATTCAGATAATAAGCTTCCTATAAAGGGGATAAAAACTAATCTACCTCTCCCAATAAACAAAAAAATCTCATAATTCTTGTACAATACAGGGCATGAAGCGTAAGTAAAGCTAGATCCCAGTATTGGGATTGTTTCCAGCAAGGATAAGAGAAATTTCAAGGCCTCGGCTGAAAGCTTGGTTAAACATTAGACGGGTTTGGAATGTAGATACAAATGGGAACCATGAGAAGAATGCAATGGGTATAAAGATGAGCATTCCCATGCCAGCATCATACAGACGTGCAATTGATCGTATGGATTTCCATAACCCCAGACTCTTCACCACTGGCTTCCAGGCAACAGCAATCTATTGTAATACACAGGAAGAGGACTTGGTCAATGTACAAACATGAAACATAAACGCTATCTACAAAAGCTCTATTTCAACTTTGGATCCAAACCAATGCATGTTCATGCATGCATACTGTCTTTAAATGAGTTTGATTGGAGATGGTAGGCAAATGGATATGATCAAAATGGACGTGACAACCAAAAGGATTGGTGGCCAGACAATACTTCATAAAAGACATGATAAATGTAAATGAAAAGCAAGAGCCCAAAATATCAGTTATCACCAACGCTTAAGCTCCAACGTGTAAACCCAAGAATGGCTCATATTTGTACGTCAAATGCTGAAATTAACTAGATTGCCGACAGTCTCATGCACAAGACGCTTGAACTTGAATTATGGATAATAAATCTAAAGTCGAAATTTAAACTGAAATTGGGCATGGTAAGGATCAAGTTGCGACTGCTTGGTCATAAAGGCTTTGATCCAATACTGATAGAATCTCAACATAGATCTTATTGATCAATAGAAATATAGCAAGATCCAACACCGATATGGCTATATGAAGGAAGTCCAGATAAGAAGACATTTTCATGAAGAAAGAAACTTCCCAAACATGCTAGTTGAAAGTCACTGGAATGTGTGATCAATACTGTCAACCAGATTCGAAGAGGGAACCAAGAGCAGCCAAGTAGCCAGAGTACGTCGCAGGGCCACTGAAGGAGATAATGTAGGCAATGGAAGATAATCCATGTATCATCCCAAAATTTTCATTCCTGGCTGCAATCCTTAGATTTAACTTGGCAATTTCGACAATATGACACCCTAAAAATAGGACCCAACTAGGAAGGTGAAGGATCGAGATAGACTAAAGGGAGGCTGGTGACTTCTAGACAAAAGATGGCCATATATAGAAACACAATATCATACAACACCACATCAAGAACACTGCAGAGTTTCTGGGGCAGTGCATGCAGGTTCGTAGACAGGTGTATTGAGGTCCAGTCAACTGTGCCAGTTGGCAAGTTTTGTGGCAGTTTTTTGGGTCTTTGGGTTAAATGTAACTAAAAATGAAGAGATATGAGTATGTCCAGTTGAAATAATAACCATGGACTCCTGGTGGGCGAAAACACTTACAACAAAGCCAACAAAATGAATTGATTGCTAAATTAGTAGTCCTTAATCGGTCATAAATTACTTACAGATTCAACACTAATGAAATTCTCTATCAGTTATCTTTTAAGTACTTCTCTTAAGTCTTGAATAAAATTATCGCCCCTAGTATTTTATGCAAATAACGAGGATATATATATATGTCACGTTTTTATATTTCAAGTTATTTTTCACTTGTTACTAGATTCTGCAGTGCACAATTTTAAAATATTTTTCCAATTTAAAACATATATCACAATTTCACAATTATGTCATGTAGCCACCATCCCACAACCCTTAGCAGTTTACTCTATAACTGGAAAGAAAACACGATCAAATTCTATATCACCTAATGACATAGTAAACATCCAATTCACCCCAACTATATATATATATATATATCAATCAAAGAATTACTGTGAAACCAAGGGATCAGGTAATAGCAGAACTCACCGAAAGAATTCCCCATCCAGTAGGAAAAAATGCTAAGATAGCAGCAAATATATCTGATACAGAAAGATCAGAAAATATGACTGCCACAACTATTCCAGCCAGCGCCAACAACAAGGAAAGGCCTTGGATAAAACGCAACAAAAGCTGGAAGTTAACAGATATCTTCTGGCTAAAGGAGAACACCTGTTGAGCAACAAGACAAAAAAGCCTCAAGATATACAGTTTGGCAATGTATATTTAACAACAGAAAAAGGCATTTTCCTACCTTGAAAAGAAGTATAAGAACAGCCAGCACTGCCCATGACAGGCCATAAACCTATACAAAGACCAAAATAAAGGCATTGAGTTGACCAAGAATTAGCCAAAAGAATGTGGTTGAACATATTCATTCTAAAACTGTACCAAACAAGAAAAACACCTCAAGCCACTGGCTCAAGAGTCCGTAGCATGCATAAGTTAATGACTTCAACTGAACCTAAAAAGTTAATCCCAAAGAAGCAAAGAACAGTAGCAAAAAAGCTTACCACTGCTGCTACAACTGCTTAGAATGTAAGGAAATCTTAAAAGTAAAAAAAAAAAAAAGACTTGTAACGAACCCAAAGTAAAGAGTACACTAAAATCATTGAGAAAGATTATTTCTTAAGGAAGATAAAGTAGAATGAAGAAGATGGTACCGTCAATGAAGTATTTGTCCCTTGTACATGAAGCTTGTACACGATACCATATTGGAAGATGAAAAATCTTAGACTAAGGATCGTCTCCACTATTCTTGAACTAATAGTTCTGATATGTGCCTGTACATGCAGCAATTTTTTTCGGGGGGATAAAATAGAAGCAACACTTGTAACAACTGAGAATATTAGGGGAAGAAAAAAGCATTCAAAATGTCACAACAAAAGGGGATCACTTTTTAATGTGCATTGTTAAAATATTAAATACCAGTTCTTCATCCCACCAAGCTTCCCAGCTTTCTTCTCCCTTAACTCCAATTCCACCCCTGTACAGAAGCCAGTTTGTCCAATCCCGAAAGTCCTCAACTACCCTAAAGTAATGGGAGAAGAAAAAAAAAATCAATAAACGTGGCAGAAGGTCTGAAACCATATGAAGATCGTACTTACTTTTGCCACTCAAATCCAGATGGATTAAATAAATAAGGAGCAAACAACCAGGATAGGGCCATAAACCAGCTGCTAACAGTCAGAAGAATGTACGCTACAGCACTGCCTTCATTATATCCATATGCAAGGTATACTATCAACAAAAGCACAACTTCCAACCTGAAGAAAAGAGATATAATGTTAAGTTGTTGTAATAATTTAGGAAAGTCTGGTGGATGAGAAAATAGTTACTGCTAAGAAATATATTTAGGAGATTCTTGCAGATAAGGAAATAGTTACTTAAAGCGCACTCAAAAGCTCCAACTTTTTTCCTTTTCCAATATTTAATAAATACATTATTATTTTTTAAATTTATCTTCTTTATCTTTCAAATTTCTTTCTGATATCTTCTAATTTCTTAATTTCCTTTTTCCTTCTAAATGCCTAATTTAAAATTTATTCTTTCAACTTTTTCTCATTATTTTTATTGTTTACCTAAGATAGTAATAAAAATTTACAAGCATATTAATCTAATCATGACCGGTTCAACTATGACACAATTATTAAACCACACATATGAGGGGGTGATTCCAGAAGCTATTCTAAGAAGGAAATAAATGTACATATTTACAATGTATATAGGGATTATTATCCCTTGATTCTGAGAGTAGAAAGGATACAGAGAATGTCTTAGTCAATTTCCAATTAATTATAATATATTCTAATAGCTTGATATACCTTTTTACTGCAAAACTTATAATAATAATACTATATTTAAACCGGGTTTGATTGGGCATCAGGTGGGATACTAGCTCAGCCCATCTTGATTTACCTTTTTTTTTTATATACATACCTATAAAATCTCATATACGCTTTGTCAGACAGTAGTTGGTATGGAAATTCTATTTCTAATTTTTACCAACATTAAGTGCTAGGGACTATTCTGGGTTTTCAAACCCTCTGATGTAATTTGGAGTTATACACATCCATTTATTTCAGAAAATAGTCTTGCCATTTACGTGCAGTGAGTAGTGCAGCTTCTCATCGTAAAGACAGTCCTATACAAAAGTTAATAAGATATTTGAGCCTACCATTCATAAGATTTGGGAAACACACTCAAATACTCCATTGGGAAACCCTTACTACTAAATGTAAAACTTAGACATCGTACACTAAGTCTCAATTAGCCCCCTCGGAGTCATCTTGAAAGTTGCAGTTTGGACACTTCACTTGACTTCTTATTAATCAGAACTCCTCATAGGTAGCCTTTCTTGAATTGTCAACCACCGACTCAAATACCCATATATAGGAGTTTAACCACCCTTTACAAGTCAAGTGTAGGCCAAGGAAAAAATAAGAAGGTTGCAACCTAAGGCCTCTTGAGACTCCAAGAACACAAACTCAGGCAACAAAAAAGGTGAGTAAACAGGGGAACATGGAGAAAAAAGTCCCACATCTAAACATAAGAAAGATGAAGGCTATATAAGCTTGTGGAAATCCTAATAAAAAAAGCTTATACTATTTTGGTAATATGGACAAGCCTTTACAAAAGTTAATACTCCTCGAAATAGGGGAAACAGCTAGAATGCTTGATTACCTACCTACATGGAGACCTAGCACAGCTTATCATCTATCATGTTGTTAACTTCTCCTCGCCTTTGACATCTTCATCTTCTTCTCATGCTTTAATATCACTTGGTTAAGGGAAAAGGAATTTTTCTCTGAAAGAGGATTACTTTTTCTCATGGTAGAAAATCGTTAAAAAAAGCTGAAGGAGGTGCTGGTGAGGAGACTTGAACAAACGGTGTTGAGTTATGTGAAGAGAAGTAAAGGAAGACCAAGAAAGTTCACTCAATGAAATTATTGAACAGGACTTTCCGGTAGATAGCATATTTAAAGAATGAGTTGTTGGTAGAGCACGAGTGTAACATGATCCATGTAGTTGACCTTATCGTAGGGTTATTTTTTCCATTCACATCTTTTATTTCTCACTTTTCATTAGCTTTCAATAACCAAGCACAAAGGATATTAGGTGCACTAGGTGACCTTTCTGCATTCAGGGACTAGAATGCAGATTATTACTTCATATATCACCCACAATAAATTCTAGATACATGTAAACTTACATTCTAAGTAATATTGAGCTAGAATGAACAATAAAGCACCTAAACAGCTAAATTTTAGATCCCCTAAAGTTTTCTTCAAATAAAGTTTTCTTCAAATACATAATTCTCATCCTTAAGTCACCTACTATTTTAGTTGTCACAGGCTTCACTTATCAAGGTTACATTCACACTCCTTTTGTACAAGCTCTCTTCAACGTCAAGGTCTCCTTAAGGAATTTGATCCCTCCTACAATTGTAGGTAACAACAAAGGAGGCCCCATCAACGCTCTCTCTTCCATATGTTTTTGTTGGGTAATGAAATAAGTCCACTTTGTATAAGAATTATCCCCAAATAGTGCAATTCCAAACTTAAAAAAGTGTTCCTAATTCAAAATGTTAAGTGTACCCCATGAAGTTGATATCAGAACTATATATAAATTATATGAGAGACACACACCCTTTAACAAAATGACTGCGAGAGTAAAGCCTGTAATTCTCTGAAAATTTGATATGGCGGACGACAAATCCACGTCCAGTTGCTTGATACTGTAGCCAAATAAGCATGCTTAACAGTAGGGCAGACAGAGATAAAAAGGGACAGCATCAAGTCAGCAGACAAACCCTTGCACCACCATGAAGAATGGTCCGCCCAAAATAATGAGTCTTTGTACCCATGGAAAATGTAAAAAAGACAGAGCAGAGCTGAAACTGCATTGTGACAAAACCAACAATGGCCTGCAGCAACTCAAACGCATAAATAACTTGAAAGAAAGGAACATATAGAGAAAACGTTATTTTCTTCCACAAGATAACATGCAATAATATATCAAACGTGTAACAAGAAGATTCCTCACTTTTTTATACACTTCAGTTATTTCCATATCAAACCCTCCCTTCACTATTAAAAACAATACTTGATGATTTCTTCGTCAGTATACATTGAAGGCCCAAAAAAAGGGATATACGCAAAATATTTACCCTCAGGAAACCCTGTTCCAGGATGAAGCCCAAGATCATTGGTACAGCAGTGAAGACCCCAATTTGGAAGAGGAACTGTGTATTCAAAGCAGCACTCAGGGCAGTGTTCTTAGTTATCCTGGCCCTCTCCTCCATTTCTTCATCAAGGCCAGATAATGCCTAGGGAAAGATCATCCTTGATTAGATATCAGATCAATCCCAGTTGAAACAAACTCAAAGAATGCAAACAACTAAGAGAGTAGAAGTGAAAGTTATGAAAACGTTGGCAAAATGAATGTTGTTGCAAATTATATATATATATATATATTAAATACTAGAAAATCAACTGATTTAAATTGTTGATTAATTGAGTGATATGATAATATGAATAATTGTTTTTCATCCAGAATTAACCATATAGATAATTGATTGTTTATAATAAATATATTACATTGCAAAATGGATGATCCAATAGAGCACTGTAAATTGACCAAGTTTGTCTTGCCATCTTATTAAAGGTGCCTGGTTCGGAACCCTAATTAACATTTGAAGTTGCAAAGTTAAACCCTAAAATGGATTGGGGACATCGTAAATTTTAAATAAGTCCGATCATCTCATGCTAAACCACTTGATCAGACCAACCAATGCCAGGCCAACTGGTTCCCACAAATACCAGACAGTCCAGCAGTTTCTTGACTGATTTAAATTAAACAATGTGAAGTAATACAAAATGGACTATGGACTGATCTTGGCATGATCAGACGTGCACACCATCCTAGTTTTTGTAACAATGCTATGAAGTCTTCTAAAACCTCGTATGAGAGCGATCTCCCACTTTGAGCGCATACAAAAATATAGTTATGGAATAAAGGATGAACTACGAACTCTAGACGCCAGCAAAACTTCAGGAAGAAAAATAAGTAAAAAAAATTGAATGAATGAATGAAATCAACACACATGAATGTATAAATTATAAATAACGACAAACTGCTAAATAATCTAAAATCACAAAACTTAAAATAAATCCAGCTTACCAGATATGCTCTCCCATAAAGAAAGAAGTACACAGTCAGCACTGTTAACTGCAAGATAATACGGATAGTATGTTTAGATGTAAGAGAACAGAATATCAAAGCATGCATGCTAATGAATGCTAGAATTATAAGCCACAAACACATATTATATACAACATATACATTTAACTCCAAGAAAATTCCAACTATAAGTTGACAATAAAATACAATTCATTTGAACTTCAAAAACTTCAAGACACAAATTATGATTAGGATGTGGCTTACCATGGTACAAAAATAGAAGCCAACAGTTGTATAGAAAAATGACATCATCCGGAAGAAATCAAAAAGCTGCCCGAGTCTATATACATCGCGACTGAGAACTTGTTCACCATTACCACCAGCAACCTTCCCTTCAAATAAAGCAATCTGATTGAGCCCTACATCCCTTCCCTTGCCAACCTGTAAACTCCATCATCAGGGTCAGAATTATTAATAGATGCATCACACAAGAAAACCCTTGCCTGAATATATTCATGATGCGTAACATTCCCTTGACGTAAGGTTGAGTTGAATCCTGTAAATTAAGAAGATTTAAGATGCAAAAGGTCTGAAGAACCAAGGCCTGACTTATAAATAAAGCAACCACCCGCACCTGAGTAGATATCTTCACTAATGTTTATGATACGAGATGCCTTGCTGATGCCACCACGGGTGATGTGGAATACTCTATCAAAAACATCTGGATGACCATAATGCATCCGGACCCTGATCATGATTAGCAGTTTAGCACAATTTGGCTTCAATTACATTCAACATCCAGAATGGGAAACAACTAGCCATAGAAAATAGAATTACTTCAAAGGATTTGCTAAGACGCGCTGGCCCAAAGTAACAAAACTTGTCTCTTGGTTGGACATAAATGAGGCCAAAGATGAGACACTGCATATAGAAGGGAATAAATTATAACATCTGCAAACAATCAATCAGAAAAGACATCTCAAATTACAGCAGCCAAGTTCCATATACCTTCCAGTAAATACATGCTCTCTAACACCAAGAATTGTAGCAGGACGAAGGCCATGATCACAATGGAATTCTTCGAGGAGATTCCTCATCTTCAAAGCTTCCTCAAAATAGTTGTCCTATTATAAGACTTAAATAAACGTCACAACTCAAAGGGAAGATGATATGGCACAATGTTAAAGAATGATGCAAAAGAGGGGAGCCCAGTTTTAAAAAAGAAATTAGCAGATAAATATTTTTTCAGGTAACAAGGGAGGTAGCAGACAAATAATTATTATTTATAGCAAATTCATAGCAGAGAAACAGATCTTTTATAAATTGAGATGACAGTGTCACCAAAAAAAATCAAAATCCAGTACACTAAATAAATCTATATCCAAGTACATAAGTCCTTGTTTGCTTCGTTCGAATCTGGGCTTGAGAAAAGGAAAAGAGGAAAGAGGAACTTCTCTGATTTGGTTGGGAGGAATTAGGTCATTGGGAATGAAATTTTGGGAAAGAGAACAGAAAATGGGTTCCAAGCTTATGGCTAGAGAAAATTTCATTTTCCTGGGAAATTTTTTGTCCTGACCAAAATACCCTTTTGTTGTTCTTCAAATTTCTAATACCCCTTTTCGACTTCCTTCTTGGTCTAGTGACCCAATGTCATCGTCAGCCATCGCTGTTCCTCATTGTCATCCTCATCACTGTCTTCACTACCAAGAATTGTCGATTGGAGCTGAAGTGAGGTGGGTGTGGGGTTAGATACAATAGGTTTAGGGCTCGAAGAAGACAATTGCAGACATTGAAGCTGTGGGTTTGGTTTCAATGGGCCTGGAGTTCAAAGAAGAAGAACTACGAACATTGAAGCTGTGGGGTTCGGGTTCAAGTTCGATGGTCTGGAATTTAAAGAATATATCTAATAAGGCCATATTTGGTGATTGATTCGAAGAAGCATACATCAAACTTCTCCAAATTTGAGAATTAATATGTTATTTCTTGATTTTGTTGCATGATTTTAAACTATTGATTGATTACAAGTTTACATGATTTTACACTCTTCATTGTTGATTCTATGTTAAGTTGTTGCCAATGAACAAGGAGGAAGAGGGCAAAATAGTGTGAAAGTGAGGGGGGATACTATCTTCTTTTAATTTTTAAAATCAAATTAATTAATATCCTTAACATAATTTTCCACCCGTTTTTCCACTACATCAAGCATATTTTTTAATCCAATTCATTTGCTTTTTCTATTTCCATTTCCATCAAAATGGTTCTAGCAAAACAAATGGGGCTTAAGTACTTACTATTAAAGTCGAATGGTGATGGGTACAAGCAAGATGGGAAAGCTATTATGGAAGAGAACAAACTCACTTAAATATCCTTTAGAAGAGCCCATACCTAATGTGGGATGAGGTATCTCATACTATTATGGTCTCCATCAATCAGTTGCCTTAGAGAGCTACCATCCCAACAGTTAAATTTTGCAACACGTCATTTCACTTCTTGCTAGTAAAAACCCTCCACAGTAGCCCTTTTTGGAGTTGTTGACCAAAGCTCTAATACTAATTGATGACACCCTAGTGAAGTAGGGAACTCTGAAAAATCTAACTATTTTGAGGTGAAATCAACCACTCATGTACCACAAAGAGCAACGGATATTATTTAACTCAAGTCTAGGCATCCTTTACTAACTTGGCCTCCACAAAATTGATGGAGATATAAAGATGTAATAGAGCCAAATTAGAAAAGATAAAATGTCATACAAAGTTCAAACAAGAAAAAAAAAGGCAAGTTTAAGAGGATAAGGAATTGATCCACCTTGTCACAGCTATCACAGACCTAATCATAGTGCTACTTTCAAAGGATTGCAAAGGATTAAGCAATCAATAGAAGCACCAAAAAGGCCTTGTTTCCAATCAAATCTTAATATATGGGAGAACAAGTGCAGCAAGGACCAAACTCCCAACCAAATTTTGTCATTACGAAAAAAGGTAGCCCTTAAAAACTACAACTACCGCCTTGCCAAGATCAAAGAAAAAAATTCTTTTTTTTTCCTTAAAAGAACTTCAAAATATAACAGTTCATCAGCAAAATCTTACTGCACTATAACTTTGACTGTTCAATTCCATAACCTCCATTAGTGACTGAACCAATTAGAATAAATACCCCTTGGAGTGAATAGAACAGTCAATGTGATGTGTAAATTGTATATGTGGTCAGACCGAATACTTATTAATTGTATATATTATTATGAGTATATTTCGGGTAGATATTAGGGAGATAATTTAGTATTTATGTAAGAGATATTGTGCGATACCTAGATCTGATTCTAGCTCCATGTTTCTCGGAGAGATAGTCGCACACTCACTTGTATATATCTGTATATTCTCTTTCAGTTCAGTGAAGCAGTTTTACACAGTAAATTGCTACATGGTATCAGAGCTGTCACCTGTGACTTCAGATGCAGAACAGCTCGACTCTGAAAGCATGGAGAATAAGTTGAACCCAACTTACACTCCATCAATGTCGAAGAGTGATGGGTCCTCAAAAACTTATCCGAGCAGGCCAGGCAGTGGTCTCTTTGGGTCGACTACCAGCCATGAAGGATCAACGATGCATATCGTCACTGTCAAACTCAACGGAGCAAACTACCGCATGTGGGCTCAAGCTATGAAGCTAGCAATTAGAGGCAGGGGAAAGATAGGCTTTATCAATGGCTCATCTAAAGTCCCTGATGAATCCGAGACACAAGAAGCTCTGCGATGGCACACAAACAATGCATTGGTATCGTCGTGGCTTATAAATGCGATGATACTAGAAATTCAGCAAAGTTTCATGTTTCTTTCTTCTGCTCATGAAATCTGGAAGGCCGCACGAGATTCATACTCTGATGGAAAAGACTTAGCGAGATTGTACGAGCTTAAAACAAAGACTTGGACACTCCAACAAGGAGATCATGAGGTCACTGCATTCTGGTTGGAACTAAACTCTACGTGGCAAGAGCTGGATTTCATGACAGAGGTAGAATGGTCAAGTAGCACTGATGCTACTTGCTATAAAGAGCAAATTGAGAATGAACGTGTATTTCAATTCCGAGTTGGTCTCAACCAATCATTGGATGACATAAGGGGACAAATTCTAGGTCGTACACCACTCCTATCAACAAGGGAAGTATTTTTTGAGGTTCGCCGTGAGGCAACTAGACGTAAGGTAATGCTCTCTGGAACTTTTCCTACTCCATCTCTGCCGCACTTGTATGCCAAGTGGTAATACAACCCAAAGGAATCAGAAAGGGAAGGTCACGTGTGACCATTGCAAAAAGGTGGGTCATGCCCGTGAGACTTGTTGGGACATCTATGGCAAACCAGCGGATTGGAAGCCATGGAAAGCAAAGGCTAAGGGGTACCAAACCTCTAATGACCCACCACCAGACAAATCAGATCCAATACCTCAAATGCCTCAAGTTGATAAGGAGCAGCTAGGTAAGTTACTGAGATGCTCAATATGCTTCAGAAGAATGATCAAGGCCAGAAATCAAATCATACTGCTTCTGTAGCCCACAAAGGTAATAGTGCATTACTCACTACTACAAACAACTTCAAGTGGATTGTGGATACTGGGGCAACAGATCATATGACCTCCGACTCCACAGTGTTTCACACATATGTCCCTAGTGCTGGGAATAAGGCAATTAGTACAGCTAATGGGTCTTCCGCAACAATAGCAGGAACTGGGAGTCTAATTATTTCTGATGTCATGAAATTAGAACATGTATTACATGTGCCTTATCTAGCCTACAATTTATTATCCATTAGTAAGCTAACGAAACAAGCAAGTTGGGCTCATTTTTGCTGCACTTTATATTTTTCAGGACCTCTTATCGGGGAAGATGATTGGGAGTGTTAAGGAGCATAATGGCCTCTATTACCTTGACGAATCAACCGTGAGTAACCCATGATCTCAAATTCAGTGCAATATTGCATCTACATCTGAGAAAAAAGACTTTAAAGATCTTTTGTTATGGCATAGGAGAATGGGTGATCCAAATTTCCAATACTTATGTCACTTATTTCCTGAATTTCAATCAAATAAAATTCCTTTTTTCCATTGTACTGATTGTGAATTGGCCAAGCATCAAAGATCTAGTTTCAAACCTATGGAATATAAGTCTACCCATCCTTTTTCAATTATTCATAGTGATTTATGGGGTCCTGCTCGTATTCCTAATCGCTCAAACACAAAATGGTTTATCACCTTTATTGATGATCATACTAGAATGTGCTGGGTCTATCTGTTACGTGACAAGTCGATGTCCTATCCGTGTTTTTGAATTTTACACAATGATCAAAAAATCAATTTGATACTACTATTCAAGTCCTTCATACCGATAATGGAACTGAGTATTTTAATCAATCAATGAATCTTTTTCTCAAAGAACACGGAATTGTCCATAAGAGTACATGCCCCAACACTCCCCAAAAAAATGTTATAGCAGAGAGAAAAAACAAACACCTTTTGGAAGTTGCAAGGGCATTACTCTTCACCTATAATGTTCCCAAATATTTTTGGGGAGATGCTATTCTCACAGCAACTTATTTAATAAATCGTTTACTTAGCCGTGTCCTTTCCTATGTTTCACCTCTTGAAAAATTAAGAGTCCCATTCCATAGCCCATCTTGACACCAATCTCCCTCTTAAAATATTTGGCTGTACCTCTTTTGTTCACTCTCATTTTTCTCACAAATTGGAACCAAAAGCTGTGAAGTGTATTTTTTGGGCCATGCATCAACTCAAAAAAGTTATAAATGCTTTGATCCTCATACCCAACGCTTGTACATTAGTAAGGATGTCACGTTTGTCAAAATTGAACCTTTCTACCCAAAAGCCTCAATTTAGGGGGAGAGGGGGAGTGACATAAATGACTTTCAGCTTTTGGATACCATTTCTGAAATTCCTGAATCTCTTCCAGCATCAGAAAAAATACTTACAGCACCAGAAAACTCCCTTCCAGAACTAACAGATCCTAATTTCCTTGTCCAAAAACCCACCAAGCCTAGGATCCAACCTTCTAAGCCAGAAACTGAAGTGAAAAGTCTCTCAGAGAGTAATAAAAATGCAGGTAGTGCACTGGAGAAGACACCAGCAGTTTACTCTAGAAAAACGTGGAGGAATAAAGAAACTATTATGCCTGAAGCACAACCAGAATCTAAGCCACTAGAGGTTCCTAGAGCTGAGATTGAGGGAAGTGAGAGCCCCTTACGTGAATGTGGAGGCGGTGAAATTGAAGAACATGGTGATATAGACCTGCCTATAGCCCTAGAAAACAACCTAGAACCTGCACACAACATCCTATTCAAAGATTTGTAAGTTATCATACTTTATCTCCCCAATATCGTGCCTTTGTAACTAATCTTGATAAGGTGAGGGTTCCTAAAGATATACATAAGGCACTCAGTATACCAGAATGGAAGAATGCTGTGATGGAGGAGATGAATGCCTTAAAACGAAATGGCACTTGGGAGATAGTAGAGCTACCTTAAGGGAAGAAAGTTGTGGGATGCAAGTGGGTGTTTACCCCTAAATATGATGCTGCAGGTAACCTGGACAGGCTGAAAGCACGATTAGTGGCAAGGGGATTTACTCAGACCTATGGTTTGGACTACAAAGAAACATTTGTGCCTGTAGCCAAACTTAACACCATCAAAATTTTGATTTCTGTGGCCGTAAACATGGACTAGCAACTGCACCAATTGGATATTAAAAATGCTTTCCTGAATGGTGATCTAAAGGAAAAAGTGTTCATGACATTGCCCCTAGGTTTTGATGAAGGAAAACCCAACAAAGTGTGCAGATTGAAAAAATCTTTATATGGTTTAAAGCAATCACCTCGGGCTCGGTTTGATAGATTTTCAAAGGTTTTGAGAATTGAAGGGCATAAACAAGGGTTATCTGATCATACCATGTTTGTGAAGTCTGAGGGTGGAAAAAGGTGCATAATCATTGTATATGTTGACGATAACCAAAATAAAGAAGGCTCTAAATCAAGAATTTGAAGTGAAGGATCTGGGCAACTTAAAATATTTCTTGGGTATGGAAGTTGCGAGATCACAGCGCGGGATTTATGTGTCCCAAAGAAAGTATATCTTGGATCTATTGACTGAGATAGGTATGCTGGGGTGCAAACCAGTAGATATACCCATTATAGTAAAAAGGAAGAAAAAGGAACAAAAGAAAGATACAGAGGAAGAAAAAGATGAATTAGAAGAAGAGCCGGATGGGAAGGAAATGAACTAGTAGACAAAGAAAGATATCAAAGATTAGTGGAGAGGTTAATCTATCTCTCACACACTCGGCCAGATATAGCTTTTGCTGTAAGCGTTACAAGCCAGTACATGTGTGATCCGAGACAGAGGGACATGGAAGCTGTATATAGAATTTTGAAGTACTTGAAGGGAACGGCTAGAAAGGGGTTATTATTCAAGAAACAAAACCTGTGGTCTATTGAGATCTATACAAATGCGGACTGGAGAGGAGCAGACCAAGATAAAAGGTCAACATTAGGATATTGCTCATTCGTATGGGGCAACCTTGTTACATGGAAAAGTCAAAAACAGAGAGTAGTCTCAAGAAGTAGTGCAGAATCAGAATTGAGAGCCTTAGCTCAGGGCATCACTGAAATATTATGGATAAGACGTGTCTTGGAGGAAATACAGATCCAAGTAGAGTTTCCATTAAGACTCTACTGTGATAACAAAGTAGCAATTAGCATGGCATTAAACCCAATTCAACATGAACGATCTAAGCACGTGGAGATTGACAGACACTTCATAAGAGAAAAGGTTGAAGAAGGAGTTGTGTGCCTCATCTACTTACCAGCTAGACTCCAAGTTGCTGATGTGTTAACCAAGGGTCTACATAAGCCATTATTTGATAATTGTATGAGCCAGTTGGATATGATTAATATCTATAATCCAACTTGAGGGGGAGTGTGGTCAGACCGAATACTTTTAATTGTATATATTATTATGAGTATATTTCGGGTAGATATCAAGGAGATAATTTAGTATTTATGTAGGAGATATCGTGCGATACCCAGATCTGATTCTAGCTCCATGATTCTCGGAGAGATAGTTGCACACTCACTTGTATATATTTGTATATTCTCTTTTGGTTCAGTGAAGCAGTTTTATATAGTAAATTGCTACAGTATATTACTAAGTGACTTGTGATTCATTTGCTTTAGTTAGGGAGTCAATACAAAAAGGAGAATGAGAATATGATATGAAAATAAATGTACATGTCATTTAAGTGGTTATTGACTGTTAAAGGTAGTTAGGTCTTTTAGCTGTCTTTTAATGGTTTTACTCAGTGTCTCTTAAGAGTCCTAGAAATATTAGGATGCTCCTTGATTTGTAATCAGCCTATTGACATAATGAAAGTGCATTGATCAAATCCGGTTCCTTCTCTCCCTTCTGATTCTCTCTATCTCTTCTGTTTCTTTCTCTTCCTCTTTCAATTCTTCTCTATTTCTCTTTCTTCTACGTTCTTCTCTATGTCTTGTATCACAATAGCCCTTTCACCTAGTTCTTCGAAGCTCCTGCAGAAAATTGGAAGGAAGATGTAGATTTAAGAGCCTTGGTTCAGCACACGCAGAAACACAAAGGGGTTATTGGTAAATACACGTGGGATGGACAATTTTTTAGAAGAAAGGAGAAATTACTAGTTGGAAATGTTCCTGGCCCAAGGCTGAGATTGTTTGATTGGCTGCATGCTAGTCCTCAGGGGGGTCATTCCGGTCTGCAAGCCACTTATAAGAGGTCGAAGAGTTTATCTTGGAGGGAAAAAAGGTTTATTGATGTTGGGGATTGCATCAAGCATTGTGACACTCATGACGGATGCAAGTATGAAGCAGTGACCAATCCAGAGTTGTTGCAGCCTCTTCCTATTCCTAGTAGAACTTTGGAAAGCATGCAATAGATTTCATGGAAGGGTTGCCTAAGTCTTATGGGAAGGATAAAATATGGGATGTAACTGACAGATTGAGAAAATATGCCCATTTTTTGCTATTACCTCGTCCCTTTACAGCTGCAATTTGGCTCAACAATTCTTAGATCACGCGTACAAGTACTATGGGGCTCTGGTAAAGTTCGTAAGTGATAGAGACACAATCTGTGTAAGCAAGTTTTGTAGAGAGTTTTTTGCAAGTTTTGAGTATTGAACAAAAACTGACCTCCTACAACCCACAAGGAGATAGCCAATCAGAGGTAATTGACCGTTGCTTGGAAACATACTTGAGACGCTGATAGGTTCTAAGATGATTGAAGAGAAATAAGGAAGATAAATCTCTATTAACATATGAAATCAGAATCTAACTTCATAATATTTGTAATAACTCAAAATTTTAAATTATTTTTATACTAAGTGGAGAGTGGTAAGTTATTGAAACTTATGCTAGTAATTCGCTTGAAGGTTTAAAGTTTGAATTTTACTAAGAAAAAGTTCAATTTTATTTGTTTTAAAATTAAAAAAAAATTGTGCCTTTTGTTGTAATTTTTCCTTATGGCTTTTCTTGTAAGTTTTCCATTTTTTCTTTAGATCAGATTTTATCTTCCTTTATGCAAAAAGAAAAAGAGCATCTGTGTTTCTTTTTTTTCCCTTCACTGACAGTGTGCTCCTCCTCTCCTCATTGTCAGATTTTTCTCCATACAGTCAGACTTCTCTCCTCCCGTTAGCCTTCTCCTCTTCTTGCCGAAGCTGTGCTGCTATTAGGGGTGGTGGAAGGTAGTTGATTTCTCCAGTCTTCCATAGTTGTTGTCGTGCGAGTTCTTCTTCCGTGTATTGCAGCGTCAAGTTCTTGTTCTTTCTTGATCTAGCACTACCTGTTCTTCCTTCTCAGTATTCATCCGTCACTGCTAGAGGCCAAGTTCTCGTTTCTTCCTTTCTTTTCTCTTTTTGACGCCGTCGACCAGAGCTCGTATCTTCTCCCTCCTTGTTCTACGACGGTGCTATTCTATGTATGAGGGAAGATTCCAAATCCTTCAATCCATGTTCTTCTTTGCTCTTTGGTGAATTTAAACTTTATTTTCTCTCCCTTGCGTTGATTTTGTGTAATTTCTGTGATATGGGTAATTGCTGGAAATTCTATTTTTGATCTTCAAATTTAGTTGTTGTGCGTGCAAAGGAGATATTATTGTTCAAACAAGCTTAAGTTGAAAACTTGGAAACCTACTCTAGTTAAGAAATGATTCCTTGAGTATTTTGGTCTTTGTAAGAAGGAAATTGATTTAGATGTTATTCTTTTTTTCTAGGAATTAAATTGATTTTGATAAAGAATTAAGTTTGGGGAGTATATTAAATTTAACTGATGTTGATTAGAAATTTTTGGGAAAGAAGTTTAAAGAGAAAGATGATTGTTGTATGTCTTGATTTTGAATGCTCACAACGCATTTGGTGAAATGTTTGATAAGTGGATATTAGTCTTTGGTAGCAATTAAATGTGATAAAGATATTATTGTTGGGTATATTGTTGAAGTAGATGATTTTCTTTATGATACAAGGATGTAAATGAAATTAAGGGATTTAGTACTTGGCGGATGCTACAAAAACAAAGTTAGTTTGTTCTCATGTTAATTCCTATGTGCATATAAAGTGATTGATGCAATGTTTGAGAAAAGTGAAAGTTGAGGTTTATTTGTGATGAGGATGATGTGAGTTTATGTTCTAATTGAGCTCAATTTGATTATTGGTTACATTAATGATATTATGAAAATTTTTAAAAGGGAAATTAAGAGGTTGGTATGTGTTTAAAGATTAATGTCCATCAAGTGTTTGAAGAGAGTTTGGCTTGAATTTTAACTTACAAAAATTTCATTAAATCCTTGCAAGACATAGCAAGTCTTAGCATTATCTTGTCAATCGAGCTCAGCGTAGGCCACATAGATTTGATTATAAAGATATTATGTAATTAGCTGAGTGCTTTGAAAATAATGTACTTTTAGTATTTTGACCAAAAGAACAAAAGAAAGAGTTTAATATGAGATTGTATTTTAACTGAGTATTGAGCTATAGCTTTGATGGATTTTATACGTAGAGTCCCAATTTTAAATTTTCAAATAAGTATAGCAAAATTTTGATATTCGTAATGTTGGAAAGAAATATTGAATTTATTGAAAGTTTACTTCAAATTTAACATGATTTTTAGGGTGTTTGGAAAAGGAAAAAATGTAACCAAAGTTTAGAGGGGATTTTGCATTTCGAAATTTTAGATAAGTGAATAGCATCCCAATTGATTTTTTTTCTAAATTTTCCTTCACAAAAATATTACATTTTTAGCATTTTTGTTTAAAACAACGATGTGATTATTGGATAAATTGTTAATTAGGCTATTTTATTTCGTGAAATTAGCTTTGTCAGTTTTGAAATGATAGTTATTCAATAAATACAAGTTTAGACTTTGATTACGAGATTTTATTTTATCAAATATTGGATTGACACTAAAGAGGATTCATGCGAGTTTGACATTAAAAATGAAAATTTTATTTAAAAGAGATTATTTTCTCACATGCTTGAAATTGGGTTTGAAAGGGACTTGATACAGAACACTGGTTGCTAACAGCAGTCCCGTTAGCCCTTGGCGCATCATAGTTAATTACTAGTTAGTTTGATTTTCGTGAGCTCTGTTCTCATGTCTGTTATTCGTGGGTCTCACACCTGTGTCTGTTTCGTGGCTTCGGCCACATTCGGTTACTTACCCTCATGGACTGTGTGTCCACGTTTGTTTTGTGGCTTCGACCGCATCTGATTACTTACCCTCGTGGACTGTGTGTCCATGTCTGTTTTGTGACTTCAATCACGTTTGGTTATTTGCCCTCGTGGACTATGTGTCCACGTTTGTTAATTATTATGATAAGTCCCTGAAAATATGAATTTGATTATTTAATGATTTTACGTCCCACTTGTTTTTAATTAGTAATCTATTTATAATTACTTATGTTTATTTGCTCCCTTGAAACCAAGTAATGATATTTGATATGATAATTTAATCATTCAAAATTTCATTTAAAGTTATACAAAATCCTTTTATTCTGAATTTATTTGAATTTTTATGGAAATTGTTGTCTCTTTAATTATATATAATTGTTTTTAACTTTCTTTTTATTCATGTTTAGTTATTTATTATTGGGACGTTATTCACTAGAAATAATTTTAGTCTCAAATAGTGTAGCTGACGCTGAACCACCCACTAAACATTGAGGAGTTTATGATTGACTAGAAGTAAAGGAGCTAACAATTAAATTTTCTCTTAAAGTTTTAATTATGAAATTTTATTTTGTAAACTTACTGTTAGGTGCTCCACATAATCTGTGGTTAGATTGTTTATGTTATCATATATTTGTTTGTTAGCTGAAAGGAGCTCTGCTCCTGATTGACTTGATATTTTTTATTGAAACATTGTTATCGTAGAATTTTCAAGAGATCTTACTTATAGAGGAGGTTCTACCGAAATTCTCACACCTGTGTATTGAAGCATTTTATTAATACCAAAAATGTTTATGCATGTTCTAATTCAAATCAAAACATAATTATGTATTAGTCATAGAAAGATTAACTAATTCAAGGCTTAAGGGATGTGCGGTGGTTCACATCCTGTGCCGGTCACCCTCTATTTTTGAGGCGTGACAATACTAATAAGAGAACATGGACTAATAGAAGTAAATAGAATAAATAAATCTATCAAGATGATATAAAACAAGAATCTCGTTCTATACTTCTATCAATAGCCACACTTAGAATCTACAAAGGGCTAAAAGTTTCAAAAGTCTATTTTATTCATGATATGAACGCTTCTAAGTTGCTAAGCATATTTATAACTCTAAATACAATCTAAAATACTGAATAAAATCTCCTAGAATCTATAAAATACTAAATAAAATCTAAAGAAATAAATATCTAAATAAAATCCAAATAACTAAATATCTGAATAAATATATAGATATTTAAATAAATATCTAAACATCTATATAAAATCTAGATAATTAAATACCTAAATAAAATCTAAACAATATTATTAAATAGAAAATTTCTAAAATAAATTGAAAATAATATTTATTTATAATATCTATCTTCCCAAATAACCATTATCTCGAAACTCTATCAATACTCCCCCCTTGAAAATTCGCCTTGTCCTCAAGGCGAGACATAAGCAATAGCTTTCTTGTGTATCTAGAGGTTGAGATGAGAGTAATAAATAAATAACAGCATCTCCAATATGGATTCCAAAAGGATGAACAAGAGGCTGTATGGGAACTTTAAGGATAAAATTGCAGTTAGACCCACTGCCCACCAAGTTCACAAGCTGGCATTCAAAGAAGCTCCTTTGAAGCTTCATTATAGATATGTTGTTGCTATCCAAAATAGCATTGAGGGACATTTCAACCCCACTAGGTTCCATCTCCACGGTTTTGTCCTCTTTAAGGGAAGGAACAATTTCTTTGCGGTCCTCTGCAATTTCTAGCGGCAAAAAAAATCCCTTGCAATGATACCCAGGTTTCATAGTCTCACCACAGCTGAAACAAAGTCCTATCTCTTGTTGTTGCTGATGTATGGCTTCCACAAAAGCCATGCTAGATGATGGCTTGTGTGGAAACGAGGTTGAAGTTTCTGGCCGAAGGGAGTTTGAAGTCAATGTTGATGTCTTTTTGAAGTCATGTGCTGTTTGATAAGGGACTAAAGGAAACAAAGGCTTAGTTTGGTTTTGCTGGGCAGTTTTGGGCTCACAAGAGTGTTGGCCTTTTAACTCATTCAAGGGCCAAACTAACAACCCGATAAACTGTCCTAGGTTTATGAATCTGGATGTCAGATTTGAGCTTCTCCTTGAGACCTTTGATGAAGACTCCCAAGAGGCAATGTTCCAGCCAATTCTTCACACAAGCAGAGCACCTAGCAAATTCCAAACGATACTCCTACACGAAACCAATTTGCTTGATGTCACATAAGAACTTATCTGGGTTTTGATATTCCAAAGGCCCATAATTTTCTAATAACACCTCCACTAATTCTTCCCAATAGAGGATTGTACATTCCATGTTAATAGAAGTGAAGAAATCACGAGCGTCTCCCTCTAAATGCCTTAATGCAATATCAAATTTGAAGTCTTCAAAAGTGTGATAATATAGAAAATAATTTTCCACCTCTAAAATCCATGGTTGTGGATCTCCACCATCATACTTGGGAAAATGTGTTCTAGAAGATGGATGATAATAGAACGGGATGGGTGGTGAAAAAGTGGGTTTGTGAAAAAGGCATGCGGAATAGGTAGGTACCATCTTTGGATCAAATGACTCTGATACCAAATGATAGGTTCCAAGATGATTAAAGAGAAATAAGGAAGATAAATCTCTATTAACATATAAAATCAGAATCTAACTTCATAGTATTAACAAGAGAACATAGAACTAATAAAAGTAAATAGAATAAATAAATCTATCAAGATAATATAAAACAAGAGTCTCGTTCTATACTTCTCTCAATAATAATCTCCAAAGGGCCAAAAGTTTCAAAAGTCTATTTTATTCATGATATGAATGCTTCTGAGTTGCTAAGCATATTTATAATCCTAAATACAATCTAAAATAATGAATAAAATCTAGATAACTAGAAAATTGAATAAAATCCCCTAGAATCTATAAAATACTAAATAAAATCTAAAGAAATAAATATCCAACTAAAATCCAAATAACTAAATATCTGGATAAATATATAGATATTTAAATAAATATCTAAATATCTACATAAAATCTAGATAACTAAATACCTAAATAAAATCTAAATATTATTAAATAGAAAATTTCTAAAATAAAGTGAAAATAATATTTATTCATAATATCTATCTTCCCAAATCACCCATTATCTCGATACTCTCATATGCATGTAGTGGCCACTAGCAAAATGGGGGTATAATACCGCTTTTCATACTTCAACTAAGGTCACTCCTTATGAACTTCTATATGGCAAAAACAACCAGTACACATACTTTATTTGCCTAGAGAGGCCACCATTGAAGCTGTTGATACAACAATTTCAACAAGAGAAGAAGCCATAGCCATAGCAAAACATCACCTACATAGAGCGGTGAATATAACAAAGTAAAAGGCTGATCTGCACGGGTCTTTTAGGGAATTCAAAGTAGGATAGTCAGTTTTCCTCAAGTTGCAACCTTATTGGCAGATTTCACCACCCTTTGGAAGTACACATGCACTGGCTCCAAGGTATTTTGATCCCTACAGGGCCAATTGCTTACAAGCTAGAACTAACTGCAGAAGCAAGGAGTCATTCAAATTTCATGTCTCCTTACCCAAATTGTGTTCAGATCCACCAGTAAAGCAAAGGCGCACCCACCAATTGATTGGCCTTTACTACCTGCAGATCTTATTCCAGAGAGGATTGTGAAGAAGAGATTGGGAAGAAAGGAAGGAAGGATCATAACAGAAGTTTTGGTGCAGTGGAAAGGCTTGCCTGATGAGGAAACTAGTTGGATTTCTCAGCTGCAGAATTATCTGACCCGTAAGGCCAAGGGTCCTCTAGGATAAGGGGGGTGATAGGACCAGCACCAATAACAGCTATTTAAATAAATTAATGGCAGGAAAATGATGAATAATTCACTAGTATCTTCTATTATGAAGGGAAAATGTAGAGGATACACTCACTAATCAACCTTACTCGCTCTAGTTCCTATTCCAAATGTCAAATAAGAATAGAAAACAAGAAAGAGACCATCAAACAACCTGGCTTTCAAGAAACCAAGCCCTCTCCCCCAAGGTGATACTACTGCCTACCCTCTCTGTCACT
This sequence comes from Prosopis cineraria, assembly GCF_029017545.1. Taxonomy (NCBI): domain Eukaryota; kingdom Viridiplantae; phylum Streptophyta; class Magnoliopsida; order Fabales; family Fabaceae; genus Prosopis; species Prosopis cineraria. The sequence goes on from NW_026555335.1 coordinate 1,963,143, forward strand.
CCCCACCCCCTTTTTACCCCTCCACTACACTGACAATGTCAAGTTTCATTATGCACTACGTTTTTCCCACTCTGCCCCTGTTTCCCCTGTTCCTAGGTATTTCCTTTGGGCCTTTACTTGTATACATGGCCCCACATGTTGGGAGGCCCAACAGGGGCTTACTGATGTGTAAGTCATTATTTTTAGCTGGTGAGTTATAGCCATTGGAGGGGTAACGGCTACAAAAGGGACTGCAAGGAAGGGGAGGTTTTTCAGTGTCAATGAAATTCAGTTCTGATTATCTCTCTCTCTCAAATCCCCCGAGGCCCCACTAGGGGTTGGGGGGAGATTGTCCTGATCACCTCCATACATCACAAAGAAAGCAGCTAAAATTTAATTTAAATGCAAATAAGGTTAGTGAAAGTTAATAGCAAACTGAAGCTGCAAGTATGAAATTCTTCTACAAAAAAGGTCCATAGACATCAGAGCCCAGGGACTGCAATAATCATTCGAACTCAAAGAAAGGCTACAGTAGGATAATACAAGAAATCAGGGCTGCCCCACGATAATGATTATTTTATTATATTATGCATGAACTACCTTATCTCTAGTTCAAATATTTAAAATGCTGATTTGGTGGATTAAATCCTTATTTTTTCGTTGACTTACGCTTCTCTTTCAGCCAGATAAATGTGACGAGCACAAGCTCAAAGGGAGCGCTCATCCCAAAAGACTAGCCTGTTGGGTAAAAGAGCCTCTCACACTTATAAATCTCACAATACTTGTGAGGCTCCCCGATGTGGGATTCGTGACAATGTCACCCCGTCAAGAGCCGACGTCTCCAGTGGCTTCACTCCACGGCACTTCATTCGGCCTTCTACCAGTCAAAACCCTTCGTGGGTAGCCCTTTTCGTAGCACCGGCCTCTCAATGAAAGCACCAATGTGACGAGCACAAGCCCAAAGGGAGAACCCATCCCAAAAGACTAGCTTGTTGGATCAGAGAGCCCCTCACACTTATAAAACCCACAATACTTGTGAGGCTCCCCAATGTGGGATTCGTGACAATAAAGCAGGTCTGTAGCCTTAGTTATTTATATATAGACCTTTTGGGATAACCAAAATCACTATGGAGTAACATAATATCTCTCGACCTTTTCAGCTACAAACAAGATGGGGATTACCATAAAAAGGCTCAACACCATAAAAAAAAAAGTCAAAATTACAAAGGATAGCAAGACTGAACAAGGATTCAAGCCAGCACGATCATCAAAACCAACACACGTCACATATAGATTGCTTAAAGAAAAAGGAACCTGATTCATGTCAATTGTCTGGACTGCATTTCCACGAGTAAATATAATTGCATGGTTTTGATTCTCAGGTTTCCCTTCCCCAAGCTTGGGATTTCCAGGTAGTTTAATCGAATATATTTCCTGCAAGATAAAAAGCCTTCTAGTATGATAAAGAGCAATTAACCAAAGCAATATATTGTGACTAAAACTTGCCAACTTTTTCTTTATTATTAGGTTTCAAAAACATCAAGTATTTTATCTCTTTCATAAGAGAGATTATTGGTAAAAAAATACAGGTCCATAAACAACCAAGAATCCAAACTTCACAACAAAAAAATAGCAAAATAGGGGACCAGCTTCTAGATTTCTTGACTTCAAATCTCAAGCAATAACCTCATTTCAGTTTTCTATTCATTGTTAACAGTTTTATGGACAAAAAGAACAAATAGCACCGTATATATCAACTTGCCAACTTTTTCTTTATTATTAGGTTTCAAAAACATCAAGTATTTTATCTCTTTCGTAAGAGGTTATTGGTACAAAAATACAGGTCCATAAACAACCAAGGATCCAACCTTCACAAAAAAAAAAAGAGCAAAATAAGGGAACCAGCTTCTGGATTTCTTCACTTCAAATCTCAAGCAATAACCTCTTTTCAGTTTTCTATTCATATTGTTAACAGTTTTATAGACAAAAAGAACAAATAGCACCGTATATATCAGCTACCCTAGGTCTACATCCTTTCCTTTTTTTTTACCTGTCCACTAGTGATTACACAACATCATTCTCCATATGAGGTAGAAAAGACCAACAAGCTTTATTCCCAAATCAATGGATTTTGTTGAAAAATACAATATCTATAAGCAAGTTACTTTAAACGTGCTTTTATTTTGTGTGATCAGCACTGATTCTAAAAGGAAGAGATGCTCTTTTTGTGGTCAGACCGTGTAATTATTAGATATTATGTGTAAATATTTTCTATTAATATTCGTTATCCTAGGAGATTAGGTAGGATCTGTCTTTAATTAGATATTACCTTATTTAGCTATTGACCGATACTAGTCCCTTACTTTTCGAAGAGATTATTGCTCCTATTCCTGTATATATGTACTCGGCCTCCTTTGATGAATACTGAGAGAAGCAGATTGCTCATTTACTACACGGTATCAAAGCCGGCTGCTTCTCCACACATTTTCAACGCCGAGCACGAGTTAGAAAGCATTGCAGACGAGTTGTACCCCAATCGCCCATCTTCACTGATGACGCAAAGTGATGGGTCCTCGCTGTATGATTCGAACAAGGTTGGTGGTCCCTCTGTGTTGGAGTGGTCAAATGCTACTAATGTGGCTCGTTATAAGGAGCAAATTGAAAATGAACGTGTTTTTAAATTCCTGACTGGGTTACATCAATCTCTAGATGACGTACGTGGACGTTTTCTCAGCAAATCACTACTACCTTCAACGAGAGAAATTTTCTCCGAAGTACGCCAAGAGGCTTCACAACGTAAGGTGATGCTCCCTGGTACGATTCCCAATTCTTCACGATCTCTGGACTCTATTGCACTTGTTAGCAAAGGTGCAAATCATAGAAGCCAAAAAGGAAAGACTTGGTGTGAACATTGCGAGAAACAAGGGCATACTTGTGAGACCTGTTGGGAATTGCATGGGAAGCCAGCAGATTGGAAGCCTAGAAGGGGAAAGACACAGGGATATCAGACTTCTCATGACACTCTACAAGAGAAGACTGACTCAAATTCATTACCTCTGATAAACAAAGAACAGCTGGGTAAGTTGATTGAAATACTTGATGTGATTCAAAAGGATGAACAGAATCAGAAGCAAGGTCACACTGCATCAATAGTGCACAAAGGTAATTGTGCTCTACTTACTACTAGTAATTTCAAGTGGATTGTTGATACCGGAACCACAGATCACATGACATCAGATTTTAAGTTATTTAGTGCCTATACACCTTGTGTTGGGCATGAAACTGTCAATACTGCTAATGGGCCTGCCTCATCTATAGCGGGTAAAAGGAATGTTATTATTTCTAATGTTATGAAATTAGAAGACGTACTTCATGTGCCTTACCTAGCATGCAACTTATTGTCTATTAGTAAATTGACAAAATAAGCTCAGTGTTGGGCTCATTTTTGTGCTACCCATTGTATTTTTCAGGACCTCTTATCAAGGAAGATGATTGGCAGTGCTAAAGAGTATAATGGTCTCTACTATCTTGATGAATCAACTGTGAGTAATCTTTTGTCTAGAATCCGGTGCATTATTGCCTCTACCTCTAAGAATAAGGACTTTAATGATCTTATGTTATGGCATAGGAGAATGGGTCATCCAAATTTTTAATATTTATGTCATTTATTTCCTAAATTCCATAAGTTGTCTTCCTTTCAGTGTATTGATTGTCAACTTGCTAAACATCAAAGATCTAGTTACAAATCTTCTGAATATAAATCTTCTCGTCCTTTTTCCATTATTCATAGTGATGTGTGGGGCCCTGCTCGTGTTCCTAATCATACTCATACTAAATGGTTTGTTACCTTCATTGACGACCACACTAGATTATGTTGGGTTTACTTATTACGTGATAAATCTAGTGTTCCCACTATCTTCTCTAAATTTTATACCATGATCAAAACTCAATTTGACACCACAATCCAGGTACTTCATACAGATAATGGAACAGCATATTGTAATAAGCCAATGAATCTTTTCTTAAAAAGCCATGGCATCATTCATAAGAGTACATGTCCCAAGACCCCACAACAAAATGGTATTGCTGAACCAAAGAACAAACACATATCGGAAGTTGCTCGTGCTATCATGTTTACCCATAATGTCCCTAAATATTTCTGGGGCGATGCGATACTCACTGCAACTTACTTGATAAATCGCATGGCCAATCGTGTCTTGTCTCATGTTACCCCACTTGACAAGTTAAAAGAATCTCACTCTATCCCTCATCTTGATACTCATCTTCCCCTTAAAATCTTTGGCTGTACAGCGTTTGTCCATTCTCATCATTCCCACAAATTGGATCCTAAAGCTGTCAAATGTATTTTCCTTGGTTATTCCTCCACTTAAAAAGGGTATAAATGTTTTGATCCCTCATCCAAGAAATTATATATCAGCCGAGATGTCACATTCTTCAAATTCTTCAATTCAGGGGGAGAGGGGGAGTGAATTTCAGTATTCAGGGAGTCAGGAAAACCAGGAAAACATTTTTTCAGAACTGCCTGACTTGCCTGAATCTATTCCAAACCAGCCAGAACAAACTCAAAATGGTTCTGAACCTCTTTCTTCAAACATACCTGCACCTGAAATTCAGACTTCTAGGCCATAAACTGAAGTGAAAAGTCCTTTAAAGAATAACAGTAATGCAGGTACAGCACCGGAAAAAGAACTCATAACTTACTCAAGGAAGAAGAGGCAAGATGTAGAGGCTGTCATGCCAATAGCACTACCAGATTCAGAACTAAAAGAGGCCCCTGAAGGTGAGATTATGGAAAATAATGAACCAGAAGTGAAAGGTATTGCTGAAGAGAAGGAGATAGATGATCTAGATCTACCTATTGCACTTAGAAGGCAACCGAGATCATGTACTCAGCACCCTATTAGAAGTTTTGTAAGTTACCATGCTCTATCTCCTTAATTTTGTGTGTCTATGACTAATCTTGATACAATGAAGATTCCCCGTGATCGATATGAAGCTTTGAGCATACCAGAATGGAGAACTGCTGTTATGGAGGAGATGAAAGCTTTGGAAAAGAATGAAACGTGGGATATAGTGGAATTGCCCAAGGGAAAAAGAGTAGTAGAGTGCAAATGGGTTTTTACTCCAAAATATGATTCCACAGGTGCCTTAGATAGGCTAAAAGCTAGATTGGTGGCACGAGGCTTACACAAACATATGGCTTAGAGTACAAGGAGACATTTGCTCCTGTAGCTAAGTTAAATACCATCAGAATTCTACTCTCTATGGCAGTAAATCTTGAATGGCCATTGCATCAACTAAACATAAAAAATGCTTTTCTGAACGGAGATCTCAGAGAAGTCTATATGAGCTTACCTCCAGGTTTCAGCACAGGGCACACAAATCAAGTATGTAAACTGAAGAAATCACTCTATGGCTTAAAACAATCCCTACATGCGTGGTTTGATAGATTTTCAAAAGTATTGAAAGCTGAAGGGTACAAGCAGGGTCTCTCAGATCATACCATGTTTGTGAGAACGGAAAACGGTAAGAGGTGTATTCTCATAATATATGTGGATGATATAATCATTACAGGAGATTATGAAGAGGAGATTAAGAGAGTGAAAAATGCTTTAAGTAAAGAGTTTGAAGTAAAGGATCTTGGCAACTTAAAATATTTTTTGGGAATGGAAGTTGCAAGGTCAGAACAGGGACTCTATGTGTCTCAAAGGAAATATATCCTCGATCTACTAAAGGAAGCTGGCATGCTAGGGTGCAGACCTGTAGATACGCCAATTGTAGTGAAGATAAAAAAGAAGTCCAAAGAGGAAAAAGAAAGTGAAGAATTGGATGAGGATCTTGAGCAAGAGTTAGAAGAGAATGAAGAGAAAGATAAGCCTGCAAACAAGGAGAGATATCAAAGGTTGGTGGGAAAATTGATCTATCTTTCCCATACTAGACCTGATATAGCTTTTGCTGTAAGTGTTGCTAGCCAGTACATGTGTGATCCAAGAAAGAGCCACATGGATGCTGCATACAAAATTCTAAGGTATCTAAAGGGTACACCCGGAAAAGGTTTATTTTTCGAAAAGCAAGAGCAAGGATTAATAGAAGTTTACTCGAATGCAGACTAGGGAGGAACCTATAAGGATAAAAGATCAACTTCAGGTTATTACTCATTTGTGTGGGGCAATCTGGTTACCTAGAAAAGCCAAAAGCAAAGGGTAGTTTCTAAAAGCAATGCTGAGTCTGAACTAAGATCTCTCTCCCAAGGCATCTCAGAAGGATTGTGGATAAGATAAGATGCGTAATAGAGGAGATACATGTCAAGGTTGATCCACCATTAAAACTTTATTGTGACAACAAGGCTGCAATAAGTATGGCTTTGAATCTTGTTCAACATGAAAGATCCAAGCACGTGGAGATAGACAAGCATTTCATAAGGGAAAAGGTGGAAGAAGGTGTAGTATGTCTTATATACCTCCCTACAAAGCTACAGGCTACAGATGTATTGACCAAAGGCCTACATGGACCAGCATTTGATAGTTGTATACGCAAGTTGCACATGACTGACATCTATGCTCCAACTTGAGAGGGAGTGTGGTCAGACTGTGTAATTATTAGATCTTATCTATAATATTTTCTATTAATATTCGTTATCCTAGGAGATTAGGTAGGATCTGTCTTTAATTAGATATTACCTTATTTAGCTACTGACTGATACTGGTCCCTTACTTTTCGGAGAGATTATTGCTCCTATTCCTGTATATATGTACTCGGCCTCCTTTGATGAATATTGAGAGAAGCAAATTGCTCATTTACTACACTTTTATTATGCTAATCAATAGTTAGGAAACACTATATTTTATCTCATCTATGAAACTTGCACTTTCAGCTACATTAGTTATAGCTTAAAGGTCTGTTAGTTTCTCTCTTAGGATTATGTTGTGGAATTTCATTAAGAGAGAGAAGAGATAACGAGAAATAGAAAGATTGAGAAGGGGGGAAATTTGAATATGCTATTCTTATGTGAAATCAAATACCATAATCAGGTATGCTATTGCCTCTTATTTATAGCCATTCTCTAAATATCCTAATCTATCCAAATATTCTCTAGATATCCTAATATATCCAAACCATACAATCATATTAAATCCTATCTAAATCCTCCTAATAACAGAATAATATCCAAATCCTATCTATTTAAATCCTAGCAACCTATAACAGTAACTAATTCTCAATTCTTTTCTTACTCATAATTACATATCAGATTAAAACGCAGCAACTGAATATTAAACCTACTTTATATGTAACCCAAACCTCTTATAAAACAGGAAGCATCAGCTGCTGCATCTTCTCCAATGCTTTATCTTTAGCTTTTACAAAGAAGACAAACAAAATAGTTGACTCCTTAAGGGATACCAAACAAACAACATAGAGAGAATATCAAGGAGTATATTATTCAACAATATCTCCACACACTCAAACCTTATTTGACTCAGTAGGAATGCCAAGTGTTAGCCACTTCTGAGTAACAACTGATAAAATAATTCATTCTCGCACTAACTTCCTCGTAACATTAAGAATTAGAATCAGGATCAGAAATAACTCAACAATGACCCCCATAAATACCCCTGCCACAGCCCCATGGGGTCGGGGGGTAATTCTCAGAAAGAGATTAAATTGGAGCAGAAAAATAGATCCTAATGGTTGAAAAACACGTCAATGAGCAATCAAAATATCATATTTGCAAAAGAAGGATAATTCATAAAAGAAAACAATAGAGATTAATGGCACCTTGTCCTTCCCATTGATATCAGCCTTCACAAGCTTTGAGTAGTATTCTTTCCCACCATTTAAAGTATCTACAACATCAATGAATGCGACACGAAGAGCTTCATTCCTAGGATAATGAACAGATTTTAAAAATTAGACTTGTATGTATTGAAGAGCAAGAAATATTCTGCAATTACTTTGTAAATCAACGCACATGAGTTATGACCTTAAGCATCAATTAGAAATTAAGAGGTAGATCATAGAAATAATTTCTTCCCTTGATTTTCTCTTGTATACTACATGTTTCCTTAACATACTTCTGGAAACATACAAGCTATAATCATTCTCCTCTCATGCACAACATGGTATCAGAGCACTAGGTATTGCTCTCAAAAGAAACAGGCATAAGCAGCCTTCATCATTGCCTCCTCTTGCTGGCAAACAGAACCCGCCTTCACTGCAAATCCTCAAGAAGCCTTCATTGCTGCGTCTGCCTGATGCTTTATCACTATATCTTCCTAGGCACTGCCTTCTATCTTTGTTTTGGCAATGTTATTGCGTATTTTTCTCTATTTATCACAATCATTACTCCATCATGCAGCCCTCATTGCTGCTTTCACTTATTATACAGACGCCCTCACTATTGGCTTCTAGCTTTTCTTTTCAGGCGGCCTTCATTTCTGTACATTTTCACTAATAAAAACAGCCTTTCTGCTTCAACAAAAGCTGAAGAAGCTTTGAAGGGGTCTAGAGTTGATGAAATTGAGAAACTAATACTAGTTAAGTCCATAGTAGAGCCCTCAAGAACTCATTCTTTACTTCCTTCAGGTAAACTTTATTTACCTCTTTGCATGAATACCTCTGTTGGGCCTAGTGAAAGCCCAACCCAAGAAAACTTAGTAGTCTCTTTTTAACACCTTTCATTGATACAAAAAAGGTTCATTGTAGCTTAAACACTTGTTATTCCTAACACTATTTCAAAGGCATCGTCAAAGAAGGAATGGAGAGAGACCATGAGGTTAGAATGAGTACAATAGAAAAGAATAAAAGATAGATTGTTGAAAGGCCAAACGAATAAACATTGTTGATTGCAAATGGACTGTCAAACTTAATATGAGGATAATGATTCTCTAGAGAGGTATAAAGCACAATTGGCAGCAAGAGAGTATACTCAAACTAAAAGTTTATCATAAAGAAACTCTTGCCCCATCAAGTTGTCCGATGTCCAACATGTTATCGTCAATCACCACCAAGCTTTCCCTACCTAGACAACCAATTTCACACAACAAAAACTACAACCATTTTTGGAAACCAGCACCAAAAAAAAACAGAGAAAGAGAAGAAGAAGAAGAAGAAGAAGAAGAAGAAGAAGCTCCTAGTTCTATTTCAATGTGAATGTTGCATAGCAGAGATGAGAATGTTAAGATGGATGTACAGGCATACACAAAAAGATAAAATTTGAAATGAGCATATACGAGAAAAAATAGGCGTGGTATCTATTAAGAGAAAGATAGTAGAAAATCATTTGTGCTGGTTTAGACATGTACAGAGAAGGCCATGGGAGAAACAGGTGAGGAGAATGGAAGGGATAATCTTAAATCATGTGAAGAAGGGGTAGAGAAAGACCAATGAGAACACTTAAGAAGTTATTGAATGAAACCTCTTAGTTAACAATATTCTCAAAGGCTTGATTGATGATAGAGCACAATAATGTTGTGCAATCCAAGCAACCAACCCCACCTAGTGGGATAATTCACTATAGCTTCTTGTTGTTGCTATAGGTATCTATGTCATTGAAATTCACCTCATGGGGATGATAGCATCAAGAGAATTCATGCCAAAAGCAGAAATTAAGAGAAAACTAATAATATATGGAAGTTGGTCCCTAAAATTCCCAAACACACCTTTGCATAAGTAAGGCAATATCAGCAGCCTCAGGTTTTTGTTCCTCTTTCTGTCTTCCATAAATTTGACATGCGACAACATAAGTGAACTTAAGATCTGCCTGAGCACGTGCTTCAGGTGATAAATCAAAGCCACGTGTATCAGTCACTTCATTGCTGCCAACTCCAGACTCCAAATCTACAATGCCAAAGGCAAATTAGATTACTAATATCGTCACATGAACATGATAAAAAGATCGAATGCCCTAACCTCCAGAGGTTGTCCGCTCCAAATATGTCTGTAACATAAGGGCTTTCCTATAGTACATCATCCCTCGAACTGTTGATCCCAAACAAAATAATTAAGATTGGGACAAAACTTTTTCTAAATAGAATTGCGAAAATTCCAAGACTTAATACACAATCTTATCCATCTAATTTTTAATAAAGAAAATTCTGCAATTTATTATTATTTGTTATTTAAAAAAAGAAAAGACATTTTACGTGAGACAAAGAAAGAAGTGCATGAACAGAGAATAAACTGTCCTGGTAAAGGCAACTAAAACAATACAAAAAACCTAAACAATCATGGAAAAATACGTAATTAATCAAAGCTTGCCAAACTTCACATTTAACAAGAAACAACTATAAATTGTCAAACGTTACAGCCAAAAAAGTCTGAACGCACTTAGAAACTAAGTACTGAATGGACAATAGGGAAAATAACAAATTAAATCATGACAACAAAGAATATCCATCACAAAATCAGCACCCGACAAACAAAAAAGGAGTGCAACAAAGGTATAAGAGGATTCAGATCACCAGGGAAGAAGCTCAACGAAGTTTATGGTCATGTTTAACTCAATAACAACAAAAGAAAATAAACAGAAATTCCAATTGCAATAATTTGTTACCATAAGAAACCACCACAATAAAGAAATATATTTAAATTCAAATGGAGTAAATAAGACAGACAAATAACAAGCAAAGGTGAACAATGGTCGTTAAACATAAGACCTTAAATCATTCCAGAAAAACATTTTAACACCCACAAGGAGTAATGTCTCACAGCATTGATGTAAGAACCCCTATATTCAGCATTTGAAAGGAAACCATTACCAGTTCTAGCCAACGTTTGTCCCCGATAAGATGCCCAAAAACGTAGTTCAAGGATATCTCTAGGATTATCAAAAAGTTCTGAATCAAGTGCATCTTCATCACGTCCAATTCGAGCAAGAAAGTTCTTCCACTCATCTACAGTTCAAGAAAAAATAATAAGAAATCTCATTATAGAGAGAGAGAGAGATTGAAGAACAAGATATCTTCAAACCGGAATTTTTTTTTTTTTTATTTGGGGGGAGGGGTTAGTCAAAAAAATACAACGCAACAAGATCCCTATGGCATGGAAGATATAAACAGATTAGGAAAGGAAATATAAATCCTTTGTCAGTTAAGAATGATAGATAAATATAGATGTTAAACAAAAACAGGATTAAGAGTAAATTAGGATCATAATATAACATAATATATCCCATTTAAATTATGTTTCATATGGATTTTATCGGTTTACTATTTTCATTCGGGTTTAATGGGCCTTGTATCTCATCATTTAAGGACAATATCAATCCTGACCTGAAAGAAGCCTAGCGCAGAATGGTCCATGGATGAACTGGATAGGATAGACAAATATTACTGGGCTCTGGAAGACAGAGGCTTAAGGGTGTTTGAATCAGTCACAGTAATGGACCCCATATCTCATCATTTATGGTCTGTTTAGTTTTTTTTTTTTTTTTTTGGGGGGGGGGAGGATTTTGCTCCCCTCCCCTTGTTTGGGTTGCAAAAATGGAGGGCAGGGGAGGGACATTTTTCAAAAATTTCCCCTCCCCTCCCCTCCCCTCCAAAATGAGGGGATAAGGAGGGGAGGGGTATAATTTTGTTATATTGGGACTATTATATACCTACTATGATTTGATAATCCAAAAATGCCCCTCCTTTGCTCCTCTCATGTTGTACCACCATTGTTTCTCCCTCCGTTCAGGTCATCAATTGCGTTGGAGATCAGATTTTTTTGGCTAAGGCTCCCTTCTTTCATTTTATTTTTGCTATTTTTCGATTATATGTTAATAAACTTACTGCTTGCTCATACCTTTGCTTTATAAACTTTGAATAAATTATTATTGAATGTATTATTGGCAATATATGTGTATATATGTGTGTGTATGTGAGCTATGGATAATTATATACTTATAATTATATATTAAAAACACTAATAAATATATTTTATAAGGAAAAAAACAATTTTACTAAGATAAGGGTAAAATTGTCTATACATATTTATTTCCCCTCCCCTCCTAAACCAAATAAGGTATCATCTCTCGCCTTCATTAAAACCCCTCCCCTCCCCTCCCCTCAAACCAAACAAACCCTTAAGGATTGCTCTTTTCAATTAAACTAACATGACATAAGACATAATCATTTCAAATCCAAAGGAATGGATGAGCATCCAAACACAACTCAACAGCAAAATTAAAGAAGCTACAGTGGAAATTAAGGTTAGGTAGCCTTTGTTTTATTTACGATTAGAAAAATTCTTTGGGCTTGTTAGTTGTATCTCTCCCTCCGACATCTCCCTCCTCCTCCCCTCCATGCTTTTTCTTTATTCTTGCAATTGGTACGACATCAATTTGGTGTCAAAATAAAGTTTTCCGTGTTCCATTCATGTCTTAATCGTTGGAAACCCATAAAAATCTTGCTGAATGTTAGTACCCACAATCACACATCCCCTTTCTAGTACTATTGGTGATTTGGGGCAGGAAAAAATTAAAACAATCATAAATTCTATCCAAATCAGCATTCATGGGGTAACTATTTTATTAGATTAAAGTTCTATTTATAGACAGTTAGAAAGAAATAATGGTCATGCTAAAATACTACAATCATACAACGTCATATCACCTTTGTAAATGTTATTATATCAAAATGACTATGGAAGATGGATAAGACAAAATAGAACTAGCTTCAAAGAGAGTGCAACAGATATAACTAGTCTTGCACTATAAAGAGTATGTTGACCCCAAAAAAAACAAAACTATAAAGAATAGGGTTATTTTTGTCATTCATGTTATGGTTTTAAAAATAAGTGGCACTTCCTCAGCTAACTTGATGGAACGCTCCTTCCCATGTTTGATGGAAGTGAGATTTCCAATAGAAGAGCAATTATGATCTACCAAATACACCAAAAGAGTTGTTTTCTCTTTCTCCCTTTCTTGAAACTCGTTTCTTTTCCACCAAACATGTTCAAAATGATTGCTTATTCCAACAGAAGCAGGGTACATAAATAGGGATACATGACCATGAGAAATCACCCATTGGCTCCCATAAAATTAGCAACAAAATTTCAAAACTTAAAATGCGATATTATAAAACACAATAAGCAACATTAAAGGAACAGAAGAAATTGGAAACTAATGACAATTCCGTTCTATATTAATCCCCCAATCAACCAATCCAAATGATCAATGATCCCATGAACTCCAAGTCTTCAACAAAGATCAGGCCCCATTAAATCATGCATACTATCTACTTGCAATCATATTCCAGCAAAATCATAGGGAAACTACCTGGAAAAATCTTCTGGAGATAAAATAGAATCGATATGCCATCTTCATTTTTCTTTAGTAGCTCAGCCATACTATAAAGCACAATCTCAGAATAATATGGTGTGAAAACACTGCATACAAACACAAAGGATAAGCTCACCAGAAACAAGAAGCAAAACAAGTTTCTTGAAGAGAAAAATATTTACCTGAAAGATAGCATCCCTCTAACTGGCTTTGCAGCAGGCATCTTCATGAAAAGAGAATTTGTGAAAAACTCCAGCCTTCGTCTAGCCTCAAGATTCTTAGGAATGTTTGAACCAGAATGTTGGATGGTCAATAGTGAATGCAATCTTTTCACTTGTGCACTCTACATAAATTTAGTAGCTAAATTCAGAAAACAAGCGCATAGATATGTATATACCAAAATGGAAAAATTGAGCAAGGAATACCAAATCAGCATTGTTTGGCCATTTCAACTGTGCAAACAATCGCCCCTCTTGTCTTTCTCTTAACAGTAGATTCCAAGTACCATAATTGTCCCTAGATGGACAAGCAAGTGAACATTTAAGTGACAGCAGATGTAATAAAATAGAAGTACTTCAGCAAGCGTGACAAACCTCAAATTAATAGAAAGGATATCATGTGTCACAACATCATACAGATCCTGAACAGCCTTAACTGCACCCCTTTCAAGTTCAGGTGTCTTTGGTTTTTTCTATACAAAGTCAAATCAAAGAAAATTTACATTGTATTACATTAAACCTTTCATCATAAAAGCAGCACATCAGGAAGAGATTATTCGTCAAATCATAATCCAAAAACAAAGATAATAGAACCAGATAATATAACTGTGTGATTTTACCATGACATGAATCATACAATATTTTCAAAAGAAAAATAAATGAGGATACATATAGGTAGCATCCTGTAGCTAGAAGTCACTAAATTTGTAAAACACCATGCATACAATTCACCTGAAATGTAATGATGAATATTGCATGTCTGAGGAGTAACATGCCACCTTAAGAACAATATTGGGGGAAAAAAAAGGCAGGATGCCTGACTGATTTAATTAGACCTATAAAATATGAGAGAAACAACAGTGACATCTAACTTACATTCAGATAAGAAACTTAAGGCTGTAAAAAGCAATTGGAAAGCTCTTGTCCTATTTTTAGCACCTTTCTCTCTTCCATTTAATAAATTTTGTTTTTTGCTTTTTGTCAAAAATTATTATAAACTCACAGCGAATGTCAATAGTAAAAAGCTAGCATAACCTAAGGTCAACTAGAAGATCCTTGGAAGCATTCTAACAAAATGCATAAAACAATACAAGGACTTCAAATCATCTGATACGAACCAAAATACCCATAAGTGCAGATACTCTTGATATCAAAAGAGGCAACTTATTAAGGTGAAAATCCACAAGAATGGTCTTCTTCGTGATACTTCCATGAATATCAGCATACACTCTTTCAACCCTGGGATAAATGGCAACAATTGCAAAGTAACCAAGAAGGTAGTTAATAGATTAGCCTTATTTCCTATTTTATAAGGTATATAATTCAACTTGCGTCCACTTCTCGTAACACTTACCACATCCTTCCCACTTCATCTAATATTTCTGTCAATATGAGTTCAATGGTATAGTAACACTCCTGAACAGCATATTTCATATACTCATCCCTTGAAATCCTATCCCAAAGCTCATCTTGATTATCTCTACTCTCAACAGCAATATCCTTAGCAAGAAATATCTGCAAAATCATGTAAAGGAAATTTATAAATTAAGTAATAATAAACAAGTTTAAAACAAGGATCATGTTTACAAGCAAGAGGCACACATACATGCATTCTTCTGCAATGAATCTGCCAGCTATTTTAATTAAAAGACCTAAATTACCTTGCTAGCAAGTAGAAAAAGAGGCCACTGAACTAAAGGAACGTCCCCAGAATTTTTAGGCATTAAAAGCCATTCCATTTCCCTGCAATGAATCAACAAACATTTAAAGGCATCAATTAAGTAGGCAGAAAAATACAAATAAGAAACTTACTCCAGAAAAACTTAGGCAAGCAAAAATTGTAGAAAACATGTGTGCTAGCACTCACAAGTTAGTTATATAATCCTCCTCCCTCAGATTTCGTATTATTTCATTCCAAAAGGGAGAGAAGCGTGCAGCATCAACCTTGTTACTTTCCACACCCTTCAAATGCAGAGGTAATTAATTCAATAAAAGAGCTCTCAAGCATGGATAAGTCACATAACACTGCTTTACCATAACATTCTTGTGAATATGAGTAGAGCATCTCACTCTCTACAATGAAGTGGGCCAAATATTGTTTGCATCCAACACACAATCATATTAGTATGAAAAGTAACTTACCTCACCAGATGCACGTCGGGAACTCCTGCAGGAGGTTGAGAAAGAATCATGTTAGCAGATATAAGCCAACAATCATGAATCAATCGGAAAAAAAACAAGTGCATAAACAAAGAATGGTTATGTTCCTTTCAAGCCAAACATCCACAAAGAACTGTAATTATAAATAAAAACCAAACGAGAAAACGAAGTTAATTTTATACATTTGAAGGGGAAAATTTGCAAGTGTAACCTGTTGGGCAGAGGAACATGAAGAGTGTCCATAAAAGCTCCAGGAAACTGCTCAAAAAGTTTGTGTAGGGCTTCCAATGATCTAATCTGGTATGATCAAAAAGGGCATGAACCAAAAAGTTACCACCAAATTGCATATGCAATTGTTTGAAAGAGAGAGTCTAGCAGAAGGAAATATATGTAACTATAAAAAAGCATATTGGCTAACAATAGGAGCTGCAGTTAGTTTAACAACTGCCAAAAACATTGCATACCTCTCCCAAGCGATCTCTTGCCCCAAGCAAGAATCCCCAAACAGCCGAAGCAAGCACATAGAACACATAAACATCTAAAAGATACATCTGAAGCCACCAGGAAAGATGAATAAGTAACAACAGCAGAAAACCGAGAGAGGAGGGAAAAAAAAACAAGCATCAACAAAACAAAACATCAATAGAAGGAAGTAAAGCTTTTAAATTTATTAATAACTAACGATTGAAATAATTGAGCATCCTTTCCCACGACAATTTTCAACAGAAGCATAGCAAGCTCCCCTAGAATATAACATATTGATTCAAATTTAAGCTTGTTGCATCAGAAGAACTCAATTCCAGCATTATCAAATAAGAAAAACAAAAAAGAATGCACGCCACGAGACAAATTTCCTGTACTTGGGACTTAATTGATCTATATCCTCCATTTCATCAACCTCTTGATTGAAGTAATCCAATAAACATAAGAGTGTAACAGACTAACAGCAGAAGGAGAAAGAAAAAAGAAATGCAATCAAACTATATCCTCAATTATCACTGAATTTTGAAGACAAATTTTAACAAAAAGCACATAAAAAAATAAAGGCCTTAAACTTACAGCAAATACTGGAGCCCATAAGCTAAGAACTGTCAAAGCATTATGGTTATCTGCAAGAATTAGCGCACTTCAGATAACCATAACAATAATCATAGGATTTTTTTGCTATGATTCTATTCTGTCATCAACTAGGTAGTCAACTTTATCCATCCTACTCATCATATTATAAAAGATTCGGTAAT
Source organism: Prosopis cineraria (assembly GCF_029017545.1). NCBI lineage: Eukaryota > Viridiplantae > Streptophyta > Magnoliopsida > Fabales > Fabaceae > Prosopis > Prosopis cineraria. Next base: position 1,980,023 of record NW_026555335.1, read on the forward strand.
CTTAATTTCAAAAAATTTGTAGTCTGACTTTTGGGATTGAATAACTAGTTCTATAGCTATCTCCCTCCATTATTAGTGAGTCTCCCTTCGGAACTCTGAAAACCTTCACAAATAGATAAGTAACAAATAACTATTTTACACATTCAAAAGTTCCGATAGGCAAGAAGCAGGCTTAGAAAAATTACACGTAACCTGCCACCTTGTCATCAGTTACTCCACTACTTACTTTTAGAAAAAAGATCGTGCCAAGAGTATTCAAGATCACCCATGTCCACTATCACTCTTGTTGGCCTAACTAGTGGCTTGATCTGAAAAAAATTACCAAAACAAGTTAAAAAAAAGGTATATAAAAAGAAAGAAGGCATTCGTGTAGGCATGCCTGTAAGCAAACACATGTAGATACATGTGCAAAGAAAAATACACCCACATTTACCGCTGTATGTATTTTAATAATTTTATATGCATCCAGATATGGATGAATTACAAACCTGTAAGAAGTAAGCAAACGAGAATTTTGCACCCAAAATGACAAGCCAAAATAGCATATACCTACAAAAGGAGGGGCCAATCAAACTCGTTAACAGCTAGCTATTGATATTAGATATTGTAGATATTAGAATACTAGCTGATAGTTGATTATGTAATCAGAGATTGAATCCATTTACTCTTTTAATTTGTCTCCTTGCATTTTTTCCCCCTTCTCTGGTATAAATATCTCATGTATAAATTTTACCTTTATTGTGGATTAATATTTAGAGAAATCTTGTAGGTAAAGAAAAGAGTGACCCGTTTAAGAGAAACAAAGAATCCTTAAACAGAATTATTATGACAGAGAATTCTTCTGACAGAAGAGGATCAAGAATAAAAGATCTGCACTTGTTTTAGAAATACAAATTACAGGGGGAAGGAAGATGAGAGAACATAGATCAAAGCACATACTTTATGAAATCAGTACTCCTTTCATACATTCCCCGTCCAACATAGTATCGTTCCTTCAGATATCAAAAGATATGGAAAGAAACAGCAAACCAATCAGTCAGCATTGCTCTTCAAAATATTAAACAAGTAATATATTTATTAAGAATGAGTACAAGTGAAGGCATTAAAAACCTGGCGCATCCACTTCACAAATCGAATTAAAGGCCACCGATCACATTGATTAGTTAGACGATGACAAGCAGGTATTCGCATGAGAAAACTAATGAAAATTTGTACACCTGCATAGATACTTATGACAATCACGTATAATCTAAAAACAATTGAATTTCCATTTCCTTTGCTCTCTTCAAGGAGAGCTTTCCTGCAGGCAAATACAGTCAGTCAGAAAAAGATACTCTACAAACTTAAAAACAATGCAGCAAAACAAAAAAAGCAAGAAATCAGTCTAATGAAAAGATTTGCACGTCAAGGCAGACATACACATAAAGGAAGGTTATGAAGACTGATGCAACACCAAACCATGAAAATCGAAGAAAAATCCGGGAAATGGCTAAGCGCCTTGTTGTTTTATATGCTCCATACATCATGAAAATGTCCAGAACACCTGCATGAAGAAACTGGAGCTTCAGAAAAATAAAAGCCACTTGTCAAGGACCCTTTTGACCAAAAGCTTAAGTAATTAAGCAAACCCCATGATTAGTTTCGTTATAATCTGTAACATGACAATTGACACCAAAACCCGTTGGACTTAAGTATGGACTAAACAAAAACATACCACATCTTGTGTTGAAACTTAGCTGTAATAAGAAGAGTAAGGGGAACCATGGATCAAACCCCTAAAGACACAATCATGAAAGCTCTGATACTAAGTCGAGCATTGTTTAAAGTCAAAAGCTTAAGTCCAAGCCCTTAAATAATGTTATCATAAGTTTAATGCTACTGAAAGTGGCATGGAAAGTAATATGTGATAGCAGCCACCACAATTTTGCCCTCTTTAAAGATCAGTAACGATGTTGACATCCGAGCATTAACATCAACATACTAGAAGGCTCCAATGGGGCAAAACATTGAAGCGCCTCCCTTTGGCATGCAAAAGGCCTAAGTGCACATTTTAGTTCAAAGAGGTCTTTTTTACCCTTACAATTATTTATATATGAATACATTAGATGTTGTAATTAATTTGTGATTAATTATAGGGTAGAAAATCGTTTGAGATAATTTAGATATGTATAGAGATGACCGTAGGAGGCACTGGTAAGAAGAGGAGGACAAATAGTATTGAGCCCTATAAAGCGTAGTAGAGGAAAACCAAAGAGAACACTTATAAGAATTGTTGCACAAGACCTCTTCGTTAACGTTAACATTAACAATATTCCTAAAAGCTTGATTCATAATAAAGCACAATGGCGTCATACAATCCACGTGGCAGACCCTACCTAATGGGATAAAGCTGGTTGTTGTAATTCTAGGATTTAATGTAATTATTGCTTTACTTATTTAACCCTATGAATGGGGATAAAATCAAGGAGTTACAAATCCCTTAAGTTTTGTAACTAATCTCCAACATTAAACGCCATTCCTAGGACAACTGCATGCATGCATCCACCCATCCATCCACATCCATCCATCCATCCATACATATACTTATATATATTAATATTCATTGTAATTGAATCCTCAAAAACTATTTCATCATTCCTTTTATTAAGCATTTATGATCTCTTTCAAGTTTCTTATCTGTGGCCCCTAGTTTTTTTGTCATGATTTCTTTCACTATCAGTGGCACTTATTGCTACTTGTTTTCTTTGTTTTCCCCTCACCAAACCTACCAAGACACCTTATCCCTAGCCAATGGAACCTCTGACAAGTGAACCTCCAATGATAGTAGCTCTTTCCAACAAACCACCAGCTACCATGCATCACTCTTCTTATTTTATCAGAGAGTCCACAGTTCTTTGCATGAGGGTGTGTCTAACCATCTCTCCATCATTGATCAACCCATGTAGCATAGTATCTCTATTATGCACCTATTCCCACCACAGCAAAGTCCTCCTTCAAAAAAAATAGTACTGTACTGAATTCATCATCAACAATACAAATATTAATGATTTTAATGTCAAGGAGGAGATTAAAAAGGTGAAGATGTTGTTAGGAAACCAGGCAAAAACTCTTGTGGGAAGTACGTGCTATTTGGCATCCCTAAGTACTTCTACTCAGGCTCCATCTACTTTTATTCAATCTACATGTGCTTTTAAGGTATAAGATTTCTTTTGACTTGAGGATCATCGACTTGAAAGCTACTAACAATGAAGCTGATAACATGAGGGTCCAACAACCAGCCCACTTTGAGATTAACCTATTTCTAAAAAGGACTAGCTCGCTTTTTTAAAATTCTAAATCACTAACAATACCCTTACCCTACCCAAATCCCTAACACCCTAGCATCGCTATCCACTATCAACATCCTCCTCCTAAACTCAAATAGCAGTCTCTGCCTCTCCTTTCCTTCAGCCTTCAATCGCAGACAGCAAACTCTCAAGCCTTCATCTTTCCCCATGGCCTTCACCCCTACTGTCTTACAATGTTCTGCATTCCCCATTCCTCCATTCACCCTTCTTCCTTCCAATTTCCTCATCATTACTCATCAATCATTGTGACTCAAGTACAAATCAAGGCTTCAAGTTTACTCATTCATATCGCTCTCTTCTTCCTTCTAGTTCTAACAGTTCCTTTGTCTTTGACATTCTCTTCTCTTTGAGTGTTTGTCTCCAACTTTCTCCTTCTCCAGGTTTGAATTGAGTGTTTCTTGAGCTTGTTTCTCCTCTTTATGAATTAAGTGGTTTGACTATCCAGTGATGTGAGAACTTTTTATATTTAAAGACTCAATAGTGAATAATAAACTTAAGACTCATGATAATGATAAACTAAAACAAATGATAAAGCCATAAACGAAAAGTTCAATTTTGATAAGAACTCCACTTAAGCATGTTTCTCAACACCAAGTAAAAATATTCAGCAGCTTTGCTGCACTAGCCACTTTTGCTTGCTACTTTCTTTTCTTTTTCCTCTATTTTAGGAGCATTCATATTTTTCCAAGATGTACTTTTTTTATCTTCCAATAATGTGTTCTTCCTTGATCAAGAAAAAAAGGAAAACATGAGAAAATAAACTAACATAACTGTAGAATAGAAACACATACTCTCAAGAAACTTCATCACAACAAATGTTGGTCCAAGACTAAGAACTGCACGCAGAGTCTTGGCATTAAGATGTCCATCGTTAAAAGCGACAAGAGTCAGACCCTGAAGATAAGATTAAAATTACAACACACCCAGAAAAGTATGCATAAGCCACAAAATTACAACAAATTTGGAATATATAGATGACTGCCAGCATGAATAACAAAAACAATGTCATGAATTAAAAATTGCCAAGGAGCACCAACCACTGGCCAAGTTAACAGCCAGGGCTGAGAGCAAGTAAATGAAAGCACAAACCTGAAACATCATGAAAAGGAATATCCACAACCGATGGAAACTGTGGTAGAGATGGAGAAAAGTTCGATGCTCCACAAAAGATGTCTTTCCCTGCCGCTGACTTCTACCAGAATTAAGCAAGTTCTGCATCAGAGGCAAAAGTATAACATGACCAAAGATATACACCAAAAGAAAATCAAGTTATGATAATCATCAGTTTAGGGATGAATTTTAGTAACTACAAAGGTTCAATTTCCATAGACACTGTCAAAGAATTTCTCCCTACAGTGTGATGCTGCTTTTATTTTTCTCCTTTTCGAAATAAATTATAAGATTTAGAGCCTTCAAGAGACCAATTTTCTAAGCCAAATATCATAGAGAATCTTTCTTTCAAATCCCAAATTGAAGCCCTAAGAAACACCATTCAATTGATTCTTCTGTGAATTTGGCATCATAGCATGTGACCTTTCTGACATCAAAGCTGGCAGTTCCTTTAAGAACAACTGCAAGCAGCAGTTCTATTGTGGTTCCATATTAGAATTAATAAGAGGAAGGACTGGATAGTTACAGTTAGTGAATAAGGCTTGGTTAAGAAGTTAGATGAGATTAAGTCTGACTGAATTGGAACTGATTCTCTCTTACAGTTAGTGAATAAAGCTTGGTTGTTGATGAATTTGTAATGAATTCTTTCAAATTACCCCTGCCTAGAATCTTCATACCAATCATTTCATTACTCAAGAATTGCCTACTTTCAACTTCGCAATACATGAGAATAACCAAAAAAAGCAATACAGCACTAAGCGATTAAAAGGTTATATAACTCATCTATGAAAACAAAACCTTTGATTCAAGTGGTGGCTTTTGAAAAAAAGAAGAGCTTTGGCGCCATGGCCAGCCAAGCTTGAAGCAGTGAAGAGACCTGGAAAAGAATCGATCAGGCATCAAAATAAAACAGTACTGTTCACCTTAGCATTAGCCATCGAACTTACCAGAAATATTCGTTAAAATCATCATAGTTTCTCCAGGCAGAATGAGGTGCCTTCCCATTATTATTGTTTGCAGCTTCCTGCAGACACCACAGAGCTAAGAGATTAAATTCCAATTTTACTCAGGAAATACAGAAACTAGCTCAATTTGAGTTGGAACCCATCCCAGAATAATAGTTAAAAGCAATATATCGTTGGGAAGAAAGGCAAGAAAGTACATCATACATAGAGAAAGCAATCATCCCAAAAAGGAAATATCAGAAGAAAATAATAGGTCAAGGTTCCTCCAAACACTTGATATCGGACTCATCATGCAAAACTTAAGGACACATTTCATTGATTAGAATGGCGGTGTAGAAATAGAAATAAAAATACAAATGATGCGTGGTAATATGATCTCAAAAGTAGGTACATATTTTAACTCCCTCATTAATACCCCAACACCCAAATATACATCTCAAAAGCTCCCCCAAATCACATTGAGTAAATCCACTTTCAGCCACTTTCTCAATGTGCTTTTGAAATGTGGTTTTATCAAAAAAATAAATAAATAAATAAAAATACCCAAACAACCTTTGGCCTTTAGAAAGTTGTAAAAGTACTTTCTAAAAGCCAAAAATTGGTTTCCAAAACACACCCTTAAAAGAACTCAAACAACTTTCAAAAGGAAAATACCCTTTCCCTGATAATGTCAATTCCACCTTGAAAGAATAATGAACCCCTCAAACCATGGATAAAACCCCATTCTATTCATTAAAAGATAATCATTAAATTTTTAATTACCTTATCAAACATTTAAATTATATGCCTTTTTACTAGAAATGTCCCTATCATATTGAAAGGGCCTAAAGTAGTATAGAATGCCTAAGTCTCAAAAGTGGTATAATCTGCATAAATAAATAGAGTAAAATAGCTTTCCACACCAACAACTAGCATTTAATGAAAAATTTCACATAACCCACCCTGCTTGGGTGGCTATCATTTGGAAGTTAAGGCTCAGTGGCACTAGAGCACTACCTGCAAAGAGTTCTGACTGACAAAAGATTAAGTGTCACAGAGTGTGCCTGTCAAAATGTCAGCTTCTGTGGCCAATTGAAGGGAATCTAAGTTCTATGGAATGCCCAAATCATAAATTGACTAATATGGGCTGCTCAATAGAATATCCCATGGTATCCCCCACAACAGTTAGTTTTTGGTTCTTCAGTTTCCGGAGGCCTTTAGTTTTGTTCTTTAATAAATAAAAATAAAAATCAAGCATAAGCTCCATCTTTTTTTAGCTCTTCAGCACTTTCCACAGTGAAAACTTTGGTCAAGTTAATATAAATTTTCAACACAAGTGGCCTATGTCCCATATTAGTTTTACTTGTTTGTGAAGTTAGAAAGTAAAATAAGTATAAAGCATGCGGAAACTTACCGCAGCAACAACGTCATATAGAGGCAAAATAACTTGATCAAGAAAAGAGACAACATCCTGAGAAATGCAACTATTAGCTGGCTGTGCAATTTGCTGCCTCACAATTTCATCCATTTCCCTAGCCATCTGCAAGCCAAATTCATGAGTAAAAATCAAATGCTGTGAACAAGAGTGAAAGAAATATAACAATTAGTGGGGGGGTCGGGGGAGAGAATCCATGGCATATGGAACTAAAACCAAAATAAATCCATGCAGGATGGAGGCAGGAGAGTATAGCAATTCACCAAACAAGCAAGAAATAGACTAATAGTAGCAAACTCAAGCCAAGCTAATGTATCCAATAGTATTCAAGTTCCTATTCCTAAAAAGGTCATTTCAAAGTTTGCTGTAACACTCAACAACCTGCAAAGGCGCTGAAGGATGAGAGTGATATTGCAATCAAAGAGGGGGGCAATTTGATGAATATATGGAATAAAAACTTATGCATATTCATTGCTTTTCTTTATGGTAAAAAATTCACTAAACCTCATAAAAAGGATAATAGGATGACAATGGTCTTCAACAGCATCAACAAATTAATTAACAAGAACTTTTTAGAGTCAACCAAAACAAAAATGATTCAAATTCTCAGCTCAGTTAGCTTACATGGTGAAATATGTAGCACAAGCATTCTGGCAGAAACCTGATATTGGCAGCTTCACCCCATATCAGGTAATATAAAGAAACATAAAGCAATTTTTTCTCTCTGCTAACAGCATCCAAACTGCACAAAACCATTGCACATCCTCAACTGTCAGTCATCAAAAACCATAAATTTCATTCAGCATTCAGTCAAAAATGGCTGATAATATTTATACCTGCTCCAGACAGGCTGAATAGCTAAATAGTTACACCAGCTTATGTAATTCTCAAGGGACTTCTCAAATACATTTTGCACCGCAGCCTCATCCAATTTCTAGAAGCAAGACATAAATCACAAGAAAGGAAAACAGGTAACAAAGATCATTAGACACTGAATGACAAAAACCAATGGCAGAGCAATTGATAATCTGTAGCCTACTCCTTATTCTTCTGGTGCATATTTATGCAAGTGATTTTGAAATAAGGGATAAAAAAAACTTAGGATATCCAAAGGTTGTCTAAGGCATTGTGCAGCAAAATTTTTGGAAGAATGACAAAGAGGTTCCCGATTAATTCAAATTAGCTCTCAAGTGCCAAATTCCAAAAATTTATAAGTACGGCTCTCAGTTTTGCAATCTCGTTGTGATGAATTTGCACTTTGTATTCCAAATTTTAACAGTGAAAACAAATTTATTTATTCTTCAACCACGTTATAATTGGAAAAACAAATTGCAAATTCATCACAATGAAGTTGCAAAACTGAGAGACGAACTTGCAAATCTCTAAAGTTTGACACTTGAAACCTAATTTGAATTAATTGGTCCTTATAGGACCTATCTAACATTCTGCCTAGATTTTTTTCCCTTGCCAGAACATGTCGTATATAAAGTGTTAAAACTATAAATAAAATCAACTAACCAATCAAGGGCTTTCATTGAACAGCTTAAGCTATTGGGTCATCATGGCACCAGAATTTTCATCACAAAGTGATTAAGAGTTTAGTACTCAAAATTCCCACTCAAAAAAAAAAAAAATCAGCACAAGGCATGGCTGCAGTTTGCCTAGTCTTCAAGCTCTAGCTTCAAGTAACAAAGAATAAACTGATGGGAGGAAAAGAGCAACACAAAACTAAGAAAGTCCTCCCGACAAGAAAAAAAGATACAGCTTAATAGCTCAAACAAAAGGTATTGTAAGTGGGGAAAAAAACAAAGGAAGAAATATATACCCAAAGCACAGATGTAGAGACCTCATAACCCAACCAGAAAACAGGCCTCTGATTGGTTTTATTCACACTATGGGAGTATTGCAGGGTCATAGACACTGTAAAGTATAAACTCAACAAAAACAATGGAGACAAAACAGGAGGGAGAACCAGCAACAATAAGAGCTCCCCCATCCCTGAAAACATAAAAGGTTGAAAGGTTCACATCCTTTTTTCTCCTACAGCTAGACTTTACAATGAGTAGGAGCGCAAAAAAATAAAAAAAATAGACTTTACAATGAGGAGGAGTGCCAAAAAATAAAAAAAAGGATGTAAAATCCTCCTAAAATTGTCAGAAGTAGAAAGCAGAAAGTAAAACAATGACACCACCCACACACCCATTAGCTTAGCACAAAAACAAACTCAAAAAGACATTACAGATCCAAAAAAGCAAGTTCAACAGAAGTCTGCACCATAGTTTTAGAACTACTTTTATGATTGCACACTTTGATACAGAACTGTAATTCTGTATGAAAGAGAAAATAGAGAAGAATAGGAGAGACCGGAGAGAAGAACATAGAAGAGAGAAGAATAGAGAGATTCCAAGAGACTAAGAGAAAGAGAAATAGAGAGACAAGAGGATTCATTGAACAATATGCAAATTGTATTGATCACTTAGCATAAGATTTACAATGAGATCACAAGTATTTATAGGTTTCTAATATGGCTATCTCTCTTATAGCTAACCTAACAGCTGGTTCCTAATAACTAACCAAGTCACAATTACAATCACATAACAATACTCCCCTGCCAAGAGACCCTTGCCAGTCATGAACAGCAACAGCAGGAAAATATGTAGGCATTACACTTCTGGAAATTGCTAGTAGCCAAAACCATTCACTGTTCACGTTATTGTTCATTGGTGATGCTGCAGTGAACGGAAACAACCAGAATCATACTTAAGCCCAAAAGCAAATTAAGTAATCTTCCTCTATACCGTAGTAGAACAAATAAATGGGTAGGGAGTAACCGAATGAATAAAGCCCACTAAAAATAACATGCCATAGGCATCCTTTGTACCAAGACCAATTTGTAATGTTTGCCCAACAATTTATCAACCCAATACCAACCATTTTTGGGCCCACCACCATGCCATTTAGTTTCCCCAAGTCAGGCTAAAGTAGCCAGGCCTATATATGTGACTATGCTCACAACTTTTTCTAAATCAATATTGAGACCTGTCTCTATCACCTTTTTCTTTCTGATTGTTAACCTTTACACCAGCTGTTCCCTTGACTTTTTAATCTGAGTAGTACAACCCCACCACATGAAGTCACATGAAATGAACTCCTATTCCAAAAATGCCCTAGCTTGCCACATACATAACAGTTTTAACTTTGACTTTTCATCCTTAACACCTAGCCATTTGAAGCCAAAAGAAAATGATTTTTGTTCGAAAGTTGTCTCATCTTGCCATGCAACCCATCCACAGTTCTTCACTGCAATATGGCTACACATCTTAACTTGGGAGACCTTACGAATCCAAGAAATAGCATCAGACAACAATAGTGATGATGAAGCAAAAACAAACGATGGCTGAAAAACAAAACCCAGAGGCGAAGAAGTGATAGGAAGCAGTAACGAAGAAGAAGCTAAGATAGGAGTTGGAAAAACCAAATGCAACAGCAGCAATGATAAAGAACCAACGAACCATGATGTTGGCGAGCAAACAGGGCCGGACAGCATTGAAAGAAAACAAGGGGTGACGACAAGAAACAACCCTGCGACAAGTCAAAGAGAGAGAGGGTGACAGTGGAAAGCATGTAAACTAGGTCGTCTTTTCTTCCTATAATTTTCCCCTACATCTTCATTCTTACCTTTGACACTTGGGGCAGCTTCAATCATCCAACGGTATTTTTTATCCCCTTCAGTGTAACTTGCTCCACATATAACCCACCATCCATTACTACATTGTCTTGCTTTTCATTCTTGGACTCACCGTCCGTGACAAAAAATTACTCTTCTTGAGCCATTCAATCCACATCATATTTGAGGTGCAAAGGCTAAGTACTGGCTCTAGCACCCATTGGCACACTATTCTTGACAAATGCCCTCTTCTTAGCTTGCCTTTGCAATGTAATCTCCGCATCCATGCCAAGATCACTGCTCATTGTATCATTCTTGGTTTAAAGAGATGTACTGGACCAACATAGTCATCATGCAAGCCTCTAATATATGCATCCACCAAATATTCTTGGATAAGTTGCAGCTAGCAAGAAATGGAATCAAACGCGTTGTTGTAGTATGCTAAAGTCCCTTGCTACTACAACCTCATTAAGTTACCCACCATAGGTTGTTCCCACAAAGGCCCAAAGCATTCTTTAATGGTCCATTGCAATAATGGTTTGGAAAACCAAACCGAACCGGCTAGTCAGACAAGTAACCCGGTGAACCAGCCACTCACCCGATCTGGTCTTCCAGTTAAAACGGATGGAAGTAAACCCAGATTAATCCGCTCAACCCAATAGGTCGGATGGGTTAACGAATTAATTTTTTTTCCAGTTAAAATCTCTTGAATGATGCCATTTTAGAGTTTTAAAAAAAATCGGATGCCAAATATTGTTGTTTCTTTAGCTTCATGACTCATGTTATTTTGCTACTCAAAGTCTTCATCCGTTGAAGAAAGAAGATGACGAAGAGGAGAGAAGCATAAGAAATAAGAAAAGAAAAAGAAGGATGAAAAGGAAGAAAGAAATAGAGGAAAATACTCACCATTAAAAGAGTATTGCTGCAGCACACTGGAAAAACAAAATCCAGCAGCATGAAGAAGTGAGAAAATTGAAGAGAGAAAATGAAACAAAAAAGGAAGGAAGACATGGGAGTCTAGCGAGTCAAAGAAGAATAAGTTCAAAGTTGCTGTTAGTTTTTGAGAAGAGAAAGAGAGTGTTGATTTGAAATTGGAAGGAAAATAGTTGGCAGAGGCAAACATTGAGAAGTGTTAGGGTGCCTGCAAACTTTTCTTTTTCCCACTAATACACGCCCCTTCAGTCTTCACCTTCCTTGGGACCTGTCCTTTTATATTTTTAATTTTAATATTAGTAATTAGTAACAGTGTAACATAGTTAAAGTATTTAAAAGATTATTATTATTTATTAACATCCCTGTCTCTTAATTTCATAACTAACAAATTTTTATATTTTCAAGAATACTTTTTTTCTTATCTATTAGTTCTTTAGATTTTTTATTTTTTTATGATTATTATTATTATTATTTTAAGCTATTATTAATTTATTTGTCATTTTCTTATGATTTTTTATTCAAATTCGATTATTTTAATCAATACTGGTCTGGCCCCGATTGAACCACTAACCCTTGAACCATTAGTTCGACTGATTCAATGACCGGTCCGATTTTCAATACCTTGACTGCAATTCATCACCTTCTTCTTGCTCCCTCATCAACATTTGAATTTAATTAGACAACCCAATAACCCAATTGATGAGATTATCAACTACTGCAATCTATTGTTCAATTCTGTCTAGCCTTGTTTCCATTGCTTTCTGAGTATTTTCTGGCCTCAGGTCTTCGCCATAAACCATCAAAATGAAGGTGAAAAGAGAAAAGAGAAGAAAACAAAAGAAGGCCAAGGAATGCTTAGCTCTAGATACCACTAATACAGAATTGTAATTCTGTATGAAAGAGAAAATAGAGAAGAATAAGAGAGATTCAGAGAAATTGAGAGAGAGAAATAGAGAGACAAACAGATTCATCAAATAATATGCAAATCGTATTGATGACTAAGCATAGGATTTACAAATGAGATCACAAGTATTTATAAGCTTCTAATATGGCTCTCTCTCTTACAACTACCCTAACAGCTAGTTCCTAATAACTGACCAAGTCACAATTACAATTACATAATACACTTCCACTTTTTCAAATATTTAAATGAAATAAATTACTTCAGTAAGCAGTAGAACACAAGTACCTCCCCCCCATAGCCCTCCATAACCTGAATTACGAAAGCCTGCTTCACACTATTTCATCTTTAGTAAACGATGTAGCATTCTAATTATAGTACTCGAGAAAACCACTTTAATTATAATTCATGACTCATTGAAAGACATTTAAAAGTGAGACAAAGACAACTTGTAGAACATTCAACAAAGTAAGCCAAAAAAAAAAAGTCCAAAAGGTTTTGGGACTTACAGGCTCTGTCTCATTTGGAATTCCAAGCCGAGACTGCTCATTAGCAAGCAGGTGAACCAAGTGTTCTCGCTGATTAGAGACATTATCTTTCTGACAAAAACAAATGTCAATCATTAGGTGCAAGAGAAAAGGAGTGATTTTGCATTGATACTACCAATGCATCTGGTAGCTTCCTATCGGAACATGATCAAATGAATCAGACTATGACTTTCTTCCATTTATGTAAAAAGATCAATTATAAGAATAAAGATCAGAGAAGAGACAGTGACAACTGTGAAAAACCCGCTCAAGTCTTCACATCCTAATTCAACTGATATCTTCAATAATTTCTCTACTCAAAAATCACCATACATGAGAATTTAAAATATTGATAGTAAAGAAAAGGGGCAGAGAAGTATAATAGGAAATTAAAAAGGGAAAGAATGCAATTTGCTGTTTGCACAGACAAATTCAAGCATTAAAAGAAATTAGAAATATAAGACTTACAGGAAAAAAGAATATAGAAACGTCATGAAGAGAAAAGAAAACAAGTAGTTTATCGCAAAAAAGGGGGGGGAGAAGAAAACAAGATAGCAGTAAACTTTGAATATTAAATATGCAACAGTATATCCAATCTCCCTCCATATCTTAAAAGAGAGACCACGGTAAACTTATAAGAGCTGAACATCAAGATGAAGACATATATACAGAACATCTGAACAGACAAATAGACATCTTAATAAATGCAGGCATGCCCCTCCATCTGAATGCACCCCAAAAAAAAAATTGCAAATATCAAAAGATTTGGCCTCATTATTCCCGCTAAACCCTAAACAATTCAAGGTTTTAAAATTGAGATCCATCCCAATGAAAATATGCATGACAACTCACACATGCTGACCTGAAATCCAAATATACACTGCAAGAAATCAAGCATATCAGCATCTCTAGCAGCAGGAATTGGATGACTCCGAGGCAACTCTGGCAAACCCCTAAAGTACTTCAAAGCTGAAACTGCTGCTTGAACCTAAAAATAAATTTCTTAAAGTAAAAACCAGATAATAATGTATTAAATTTGAAGTCAAGTATCAGTCAATGTAATACAGTTAGATTAATTAGTTAGTTCAGTGATGGCCATAACGTTCATATAAGCATTTGGTTATGTAAACCATACTAGGCATGTCTATATATGCCAGAGTGCATAGAGCAATAACACAAGCTTATCTTCCTGATCACTCACTCTCCCTCGCCTCTAACTTTTATACTAAGAAAAATAACTCCCTAACCTCAAGCAAAGACATAATAGAGTTTGTTAAGGATGGAGCATCTAAGGGAATAATGTTGTAAGCAATTAAGTCTTCTGTCATTGCAGAATCTGATTCCATTAGAGATTTCAGCTGCAACAAAAAGAAAAATACGTTAAGATAATTAATAACATTACCAAAAACTCAAACTTCACCAAATACCAAACATTATTATTGTTGGTCCAATACACATGCCTACTCTTATCAACCTTGAAAACATGTTAAGCTTACTCCCTATGAAGCATGGAGTACGGACACTAGTATGAACACATGAAAGGCAACATGATAAATTTCAAATCATATAAAACATCACACAAACATATTACACACCGGCTGAACCACTATAACCATAGTCAAAGAACTGAATCATGAAATTGTTCATTCTCCATCAAGTAGCCTAGTTCAACCTTGAAATGCTAAGAAAAACCAAAAAGGAGAAAGAAGGATTAAGAGAAGAAAAAAAAAAACATAGTTCATAGTTCATATAAAAGAAAATGATAAGCAGAGTCTCCAAAAGCATCGACACTTTTCTAAAGGTGGCATCACTTAAAGCAACTTTTTACACCATTAATTATTATTTTACGTTCTGTATAGGTAGCTCATAAACTGTAACACTTTATAAACTTACATATCTTTTACACACACAAACACATGCACATAAACATATATACTAAATTAGAGAGACTCTGAAGGTCCTTCCAGAAAGACAAGCAGTGCATCTTCAAATTATCACTGTAAAAGCAAATGGAAGCTAACCTCTTCAGGAATTTCTGGGGACAACTGCTCAATCACCATGCCTAAAACCCTTAAACTAGCAAAAATTCTTTTTCGCTTCACTGTCTTCCGCTCCAACCTGTATTCAACAGCAAAGATTTTAAATGTCAAAAGGAATACGCACAACATAAAAGATGTGAATCAAGACATGCAAGAGACTTCAGGTGAAAAAGGAGTTAGCAAGTAACTGCATGGGAGGGAGCCACTTCAATCTAGGTGGTCAACGAAGCTGAATATGAGTGCTATAACACAAGCTACAACTCCTATACTTCATGGTCCATGATTATATTTTCCCAATCAAAATGATATTTTGCTTAATGGTCCTTCATGTTATTTTTATTTTATTTTATTTTTTTTTTTTGGCTATACTATCAATCAATTGCCCAGCTATCTAACCTATAGCATAAATGCTTGAAAACTCAATTATCGAACTTACTAATTCTTTGGCCCAAAAAAAGTTACTAATTCAACAGCATCACTTTTTTAAGTAAAAAAAAAGGAGACTTATTGAAGAGAAAAATGGACAATATGAAGAAATATAGACTTAGAGGAAATAGGTCCTCTCCATGCAGAATTGAGAAAATAAATCACGTCCATTGCAGATTGCCCTATAGAACTTCTTACTTTGTGGGGTGCAATGATGTCTAAAGAGGCAGAGGAAGACAGAGAATGCACAAGCTCATCTAAATGGGCAACTTCTACTAATACACAAACATACTCGCTAAGGTTTCCACTGATGGCACCAGATTCCCGCAATTTCTTCTCTTCCTCCTGTAGCCTGTCTACATTATGCTTCTCCCTATAGCGCTTGTAGAACTCTTGTAATTTTGTAATGTCCTGACTTCTATCTATAGTTCCAACTTCTCTCTTAGCCAACTTTTGCTGAAATATGTTAATAAATGAGCGAGATAATATAAATTATAGCTGCCCAAAAGACATTGGAGTATAACTTTAATAAAGTGAGACAAAACTTGCATAAAGAAAATCAAAGAATATAAAATAACAACAATGACAATTGAAAAGGTCATACAGAACAGCAGGCTTGCCCTTGGACTTGTTATCACCTCTTCCCATGAACATTACAAATGAGTTTTACAAGTTAAATGAATACAGTAATTTGACAATGCTTAACCAAAACTTGGTGTTTATACGATAACAACAACAAGTGTTATCTCATTAAGTGAAGTCTACCACATGAATCGCATAATATCATTGCGTTCTATCAATGAATAACTACTAAGATATATCACTCGCCAAAACTTGTGTATGTATTTTGATAAATTGATAAACACAACAGATCTTTTTCCAAAATATATACTGCAAGGTAAAGAAAAAATTCAAATTTGAACAAGAGAATCTGCAACCAAAGATCCAGTTAACATTCATTAACCAGCAATAATTTTAGGCCCTCTCGAACCTTGAACATCTTTCCCTTTCGCACAAGGCTACAGTTCAAAGTTGTGCTCAATGAAGAAGAATATACATCTTGGAAGTTTCACTTGAGGATCATACAAGCTCAGATGTGAACGAACAATAAACCCTGAAGCTTCTTCTTGACAGTGTTAAATTCCCCCCAATTAAAGATAGCATCAATTTGGAATTTTCACGTGTTTGGTTATTATGGTGGTAAATAATAATTTCATTCCCTTATTTCATCTCCCACCAGGGAAGTTTCTCTTCTCAAAAAATCTGTTTAAAAACATGAAGCTCCTTCAAAAGACAAATCTATAATTTGAAGAATAGTACTCAATGGAATTAACATCCAAGAGCATCTGTATGAAGTACAAAATAGAGCAGAAAATGCAGCTCACTTATTTCTACATTACCAAGTGGCTACTTTCTAGTGTAATCAATTGTCTGGTGTCTTTAGTGATATTGGGGTAAGTCCACGTGATTTAGGGTAGACTCTCCATATATAATTCAAACGTTTTGAATGAATAAAGGGGGTCAATCTTTGTGGCAATGTGCAACTTTTTTGCAATAATTTGGGATATTTGGCCAGACGTAATGCTCATAATTTCATTAGTGTTTATTGTCATTAGATGCCTTCTGGGCAAGGATTCTGTTTGAGGCTTCATACTGGTTATCGGTCCAGGGCCTGCTCAAGAGAGGGTGATGGGAAATTGAAGAAGACTTACTCTAGGCATAAGAGGAAATTCTATGTTATTTGCTACATCTTAGAACTTTCATCTATTTTTTGTTTTCTTTCTTTTCTGATTATCATTTAGGCTATTTTCTTCTAATGTGCTCCCCATAAATAGCCACTAATAAAATGACAGTTTTTTTCCCAAGGCATTTGAACTAAACTATCAGTTTCTTCCCTGGACTTTCCCTACCTCCTTCCTTCCTCCCTCTTTCTCCTACCTCTTCTCCTTTTTTCCTTGGGACAACAATGCACAAATTCCAAGTTAAACTTAAGACTAATGAAATCAAACAATGCATAACGTACCTTAATAACAGACATCAAACCAGTCTTAAATTGCAAAACACCTCGGCCTTCACTGTTAGGGTCCAGATTTTGAGATAATGAATAAGCATGCTCACATACTGCGGGTAAATAAGGTATGTAAGATAAAGCACTGAGCAAAATGGGAATAAAATTTGAATCACTTGAAAAAACTAGAAGGCCAATGAAAAGAGAAATCAATTTACTAGTAGCAGAAATATTGTGAAGTACAGTTTAACCAAAAAAAGGGGGGGAATATGATGAAGTACAAGCACGGGTTCTATATATGAGATAACATGTATCCACATTTCAAATTCACATCAGTTTTCTTCGTATATTTAAATTATTTATCAATAAAGTCAAGGAAGGAAGTGCCAGATGGAAAGGTATGACAACAAATTAATAAAACAGAAACAAGATAACGAGCACAGTACATTTTATACAAATAAATCCAAAGCCCGAAGTTGACAATCAGTTTAGAAGCTCATTGTTCTACAAAAATCTGAGTTTTGTATCATTTTCAACATCCGGAATTTTAAAATTGTAAATTCACCAAGAACACTTCCCTCAATCTCTCTCTTCTTGTTTTATTGATGCAACTTTCCATGCTCAAATAACCAATCCTTGAATATCACTAAAACAAAATGTTGCAAAAAGCGCGGTAATATAAACCAAGCAGTTAAAACGTACAGATTCTGGAGACATTAGGATCTTCGTCTTGAATTTCATCTGCAACTCTCAATATCTCATCAATATCTCTGTTTTTGGCGAGTGCAGATGGTACGTTTCCAGCAATTCCAGCAACGGGCCGTCCAAATGCATCATCACCAATCCTTTCCCTCCTCAGTGTAGCTCGGACTAATCTCTCCCACAGTGCCTCAACTCGAGACATTTCTACAGACAGTAAATGAAAAATTAAATTAAAATTAATAAAACGGAATGGAAAATCGCGAACTTAATAATTAAGTTTAAACAACGTAGTAGACCAAAAGTATAAACAACGTAGTTTAACTTCAACCTCAGCATCCAGTATCAAATTAGTAAGACTAGTACCCACCGCGAGTCCAATCGAATTTACCCATTTTCGACATTGTTCAGCAAGTTTAGCGTATAAAAAACTAAAAACATAGAAATGCCAAAGCCAACTACGACTGTACTCAACTGGAAACCAGCAAACGTACATAGAAAAGCAGTTAAGAAAAAAAAAACATAGCACGTGGAAGATCAAATGATTCAGACAGGAAAGAACTTGCAAGACTTAAGGAAAAAGGATTTTTTTTCCATCCAAATTTTTCTCGTGAACCAAGCGGAGGCGACAGGAAAAGAAAGGCCGGAAAACGAAAATGGCGAACCTCATAAGCCCTAGGACCGAGTTCAGAAGGAGCTGAATCGGTCTTGGACACCGCAAAAGCGGTCTTTTTTTTTGAAAAAGCAGATGAATGCAGATGTGAAAATGAGACAGGGAGAGAGCGTGGATTTTCGTGGGGAAAAATAAAGAAGTACTATCTGTGAGTGAAAAAATTGGCAGAAACGTATTGCACCTGAAAAGAGAAGAAAGGTATTCACCGGCTACAACCGGTCGACCACGGCAATTTACGGATGGGCTGGGGCTCAGGCACAGGTCTTTGACGCGGACAAGTAAAGCAAGGAAGGAGAAAATTAACGCCAGATCGGATGAAGAGAATGAAAGGGAGCCACGTGAAAAGCCCACGGTTAGTGTTGGCGCCGGTCTTGAGCTCGGATTTTTCTATTACCACCACCAACCACTAAGCAACGAATTTTCGATCCACGTTGATGTAGGATGTATGTTTGTACTCAACTGAGATTTCGTTTCGACGCATTGATATCTGTCAGATATTAGTCAGTTAAATGATCATGTTATTTTGCAAAAATATCAAAATATTATTTCTAATCTCAAATCTCAGCCCGGGCAATGTGGTTCTTCGTCTGTGATGTTTGACCGGCGTTGTTATATAATATTCTGATTACGTTATTATATATTTTAAAAGTTAATTTTCGTATGAATCAAAACTTAACCTTTTCTACGTTTTACCCTGTATTGACGAGTGTTACGCAACAGTGATTGGTGAATTTTTAAGACGCGAGCCGGTGATTGGAATTTGATAATTTTGCATTTTCCATTGAAGGCACTGCGTGGAAAGAAGAGCCTATGGTCACGAAAATATTATCCGTAACGTACGATCTTTGAACGGAGTCTTTCTCTCCTAGCACGAGGGCGTGCTAGATTGGGTGTGGGAAAATGTCACGGATGATATCTCCGTGACCGTGTAAAGACCAATATAATGAACGATCCGCTGGTTAGCCTCGCACAATATGGATAAGGGCGACATTGGCATTGGGTTCTGTCTCAGTCTTCGGACTGAGTGCACAACTAGTCGGGGGCTAGTGCTGCCTCCCTGATGAGCCCATGGCAGGACGAAATCAGTGTGATCCATATGTGCTAAGGCTTGTCCTGAGGATTATGGGGTCCTCCAGAACGCTGCACGGGCGCTGTGTGCTGCACCAGACTCTCAACCTGTGACACCATGTTGCATTTTGGGAAAGTTTTGCAGAATTTATAATTTTTGCTGCAGATTGACGCGTGGTCTGGACTTAAGGATTAAGAAATCTTTCTTTTTTCCCACCTGAAAGGATTAAGAAATCGAGTAGTGAACTACTAAATACTTTTACAAAGTTTTGCTTTTCTCGATTCTTTTACACTTATACGAGGCGGTGCTACAGTTCAATTCAATAATAATTGGGAGATGATAATAAAGTACTCCCGGAATATATAAATAATAAATAGGTATTATGCAGTATGATAATTATTTTATGGTCTCGAGGGATTTGTCTAACATTTTGGCTTTTAATGAAATGACGTATTCCCCCCCCCCCCAAAAAAAAAAAACCATGTCTTTTCTCTTTATTTCCCTTGTTCACCGAATTCACCTTTGCCCACATTCACAACCCCACTCTTCTTCCATCGGCCTCTCCTTTAGACAGTGATGAGGATGTCGAACGGCAAAGACAATGACTTCCTCCTTCGCATGACCTTGACGAAAGTGGAAGCCCAATTTCAAACAATCACAAGGATGTCAAACAGGGGTCCGTCTTCGGTGCTTGCTCATCCATCAAGTAAAATCTGGGCCATCCAGCCCAGATTTTTTAATTTTTAATTTAAATTTAAATTTAATTTTTTATAAATAAGGTCATCATCCTGGATGGTATTGATTTAATTTAAGTGATTTAATTTAATATTATAACTTTTTAATGAATACAATATTAAAAAATAAAATATATAATCTTTTAATTATAACTTTTTAAAAATATTTTTTAAAAAAAATTACAAGTTAAAATTTTTAAATCTAGACTGTACAAAATACATCTGGATAGTCAATATATAAAAATATAAAAAAAATATTAAAATAAACCCTGTAGATTAAATATGGACTAGATTAGTCAAAAAAATATTTATTAGAACTTTTTTATAATTTTTACTCCCTCCGTTCAAAAATGTAAGATATTTTTAACTGAATCTCACCCCTCAATGAAGTAGTTACCTACTTTTAAATTAACCCTATCTTTTCATATTTATTTCTATTAAACACCTTACAATAAATATAAAGTCACTATTAATATGGGCACTTTTGAAAAAAAGATAATGATTATACCTTAAAAGACTAAAAATACCTTACATTTTTAAATATCTAACTCCTCAAAAAATGCCTTATATTTTGAATGGAGGGAGTATAAATTTTTATTTTTAAAAAAATATAAAATAAAAATATAAATTATTTCTCTAAATTTTGGTTCAGATTGCATCGCCCTAACGAGCACCTAAGATGGTTCTTGTCAAATAGCGATTACTTGACAAGGATGATAGATGATAGTGATCATGCTATCTTAAGACTCTAAAAATGTTTACATATATTTTGTATGACCAATCATTATTTTTTTATTAAATATTAATATTAATTATATATTTTTATTTGAGAATGGAAGTTTTATTTAAGGGAGTATTTGGTTGGAGGGAAGGAATTTTGCCCTCTCTCCTTTTTTGGATTGAAAAATTGGAGGAGATGAGGGGGAAAAATTTTTTCCTCCCCTCCAAATTGGAGAAATTGGGAGGGGAGGGATAAAATTTTTCATATTTTGACCAATATACCTTTCATGATGAATTTAAAAAATGCAAATACACTTCTCCAATATAACAATATTTATAAAATGAAGGTAAGATTATTTATATATAATTATTTTTCTTTCCTTTTCCTCCTAAATCAAATAAAGGTACATCAAAACTCTCCCCACTCCTCTATTAAAACCCCTCCCCTCCCCTCCATTAAAAGTCCTTCCTCTTTCCTCCCCTTCCTTAAACCAAACACACTCAAAAAAGAAAAAAAATCTAATTATGATCTTAAATATCGGCCATGTCATATGTTGTTTTTTTTCTTTACCTTTTTGTTTGAAATTGTAATTGTTTTAATTTTTTTATAGGATTTGAAGAATTAAAAATGTTAAATTAGAAAATTTGAATATGATTTTAGTAAATTGAAAAAATATATAAAAACAGATGAATGATAATATGCCAGGCCTCTTAAATAATTTTTGTCTTAAGTCCCAAAACTTAATCACACAGCCCTGACAGTGATGAATCCTGCTCAAACCTTTGATTCTTCAATTAACCATTGGAAGCAACTGTGTGTTCCTCCAAATGACAACACACCCCAAAATGAAATCCACAAAGCTTGTAATATCCATGGCCGAAGCTTATGAGTCTCCAGATTTCTACAATGGTTGCCTTATATGGTGAGGTATGGGTCCTTAATTTATTTAGCTAGTTATTCAGAAAGGGGTGATTTTGAGTTTCATTTTATCGATCTTCAACTTTGCCTATATTTTATGCTGTCCAAAATGAAAAAAATGATATAGTCGTCAAAATTAGGATGTACAGTTCACCTAATCCAAGGGGATTCGCCTTTAGATAATAATAGAACAAGACTTTGGATAGTTCAAGATCCTACATAATCATCGGTGACATAGTATATTTCCTTGTCTACTGGGTTTCTTAAATTGTGACTTGGCTATTCCAAGGGATTAAATTTCAGGTGATCAACCATCAACAATTTAATATTTTTTAATTTGTGAATTTATTTTTTCATTTCGAATTGAATATTTAATAATTTATGAAGTTATTTTAGCTTTTTATAATTAAATTTTTATAATTTATCATCCAATTATCCTTTTAAAGAAATTAATATTTTTATTTATCAATTTATTTTATATTTTTAAATTTGCATTTAAAAATGTGTTATCTTAAGTTTAATATTTTCCTAAAAATATCAAATGAGTCACAGATAAATATAACAAAATTTATGACTATTTTTATTATTATACATCTCAACTGTCTTTTAAATTAATTATGTAAATAAATTTTAATTTATTTAACTAGTTTTTAAAAAAATATTCAAACATAAATTACATTAAAGTCACATGCTTTTTTTCATAACTTTAGTTTGCTAACACACATAATATATACAATTTTTTAAAATATTTACAATCTAATAATTTATTAGTGACATGAGCTGCAATGGTCAATTTTACGGCAAATAATCGATTTCACTCTACTCAAATTCACATAATTGCATTCTATAAATTACATGTATTTCTTTTTATAATTCTATATGATGATCGATACTTGTAATGGGCGTTTTTTTCATCTGTAAATGTTTGCTATGTTTAGACGCTTACTAGTTATAAGGGTTGGGTTAAGTTAAAAAACAGCCCATAAAAATGAGTTTTTTTTTTACCTGGATCATATAGCTCGTGAATTATATAGACTAACCCTAATGGGTTGGGAGCACATTCGGTGCTTATCACCCTTGAAATAATCTAGATTGTCCAGATTTAATATACACAATTACACGCTCCAAATATAAATGCATTATTTTTTAAAAAATAAAAAAAATTATAAAAATTTAATAAATCTAGTGATTACCTATTTGTACATTTCATATTTAATCAGGTTGGTCTGAATTTAATATTATTTTTTTATAATTTTTTATACATTGACTATATAAATTTACTTTAAATTGTTTTGAATCTGACAATATAATAAATTAAAGGTTTTGAATCTCAACGTTACAGAGTAAATATGTATGACCAATTCATAAAAATTATTAAAAAATTAATATTAAATTTGGACTGATAAATATGAACTGTATATATTGGCAATCAATAGATTTATTCAAAATCTATAAATTTTTATTTAAAAAATAAAAAAAATAAAAAAGTACTTAAATCTGGACAATTGAGATTAAATCTGGATGATCTTGATTATTTCAGGTGTGACGAGCACCAAGAACTCATGACCCCTAATGAGCATTGAATGTGCTCCCTTGATAGGTTAGGATTTCTTGTTTAACCCATATTATCGTTAAAAAATTTAATAAAAGGAAAAATTTTATGCTATAAAACTATATTAGATATTATTTTATTTAATTGGATCAATTTATATATTTTGCACGACATTATAGATTACCATTTTGGTATATATAGATAAATCATAAGGGAATATTAAATTAGAACTTATCATTTAGATGTACTTTTTTAAAATTCATAAAAAAAATAAGTTAAAAAATAAATGGGTTGGCTAAAGGACTAGGTTAAGTCAGGATTTTTTTCAACCCGTATAAAAATGAGTTGAACCCAACTTAACCCATATTTTCGCCAACCTATATAGGCTAACTCATATGATTCAAGTGGCTTGTATTTTCAACTCTACTTACATGCTACATTTTGCACAGCAAGTACTCATTCCGGATCTATTTATTGGACATTTTTAGAGGTAATTTTTGGTCAAAAATACAAGATACCTTGTAATAATTAAATCACATTTTTCAATTCTACCATTTATTGATTAGCATGAAAGTATTTATATACTTATATTATGATTTAAAGTTAAGAGTAAAAATGAAAGTATATATCATTATTTTATGATATCAAGAAAAAAAAAACTAACTTTTCCTAAAAATGTATTATAATGAGGACCAAATGTAAACATCCCAAAAATCTTAAACCCAAATTAACCAAGTTAAACAACTTTAAGTTAGTGATTGAGAATAATTAGATAAATTAGTATGATGTGTGGTATAAGAGGGTTAAGAGGGCTATGGTTTGTGGTTATAGCTTTAAGATTAGGTCTAGAATGAAAATAGGCCACCTAAGCTTTTAAATAGGAAGAAAATAGGAGGAAGAAATCTCTATATCACGTGCCGCGGCATGTGTGGTGTGACAGAAAGGCTAGAGTAAGGGAAATGAGCTCCTTGTACCATATAACATGGCACAAGGAATGTAAGCCGCGATGCTGTTCTTTTTGTGCCACATACCACAGCACAAATAGCATGCACCACAAAGTATTGCTAAAATTTGAATATATCATATGCAAGCCTGAAACGAAGATGAGAAGAAAAGAGAGAGTATGAATGAGAAGGAGAAGAGCACAATGAAAGCTCTGTTAGGACACAAGTTAGGACTCAATTAAAGGGTTTGAAGCTTTCAACTCTTATTAGTAAATTTTCTAAGCCTAAATCCTCCTTTCTCTTTCATTTTTTGAGCTTGGAAGTTAGGATTCACTAGAAGAGTGAATTTTTAGATTTATGAAGCTATAGTTCCAATTTATATTGACTTAAATAGAATTAATAGGAGTTGATTAAATTATTTGGACCTAACGTTTATGGCTCTATGAGTTTTGATAGTTGTAGTATAATAAATATCTGAAAATTAGCATTTATGGTTTGTTGAAAGTGTTTTAATGGCCATTAACGATAGTTAGATGATGTATTGGAACTACTATGAGTTAAAGAGAGTCAATAAACCCTATAAGCATCCTTGTATGTGAGAAATTAGAGTTTTAGAATTTTGGAGGTGTTGGGTTAGATATTTTAAATTATCTTGATGAAGATATTGGTGATTGTTAATGTGATTAAATGTAGATTAATTATTTTAACCTCTCAAAAATTTGAGGTAATCGGGAAAAATCTTTTTTGTACTTTTGTGTGTTAACTAGTTATATTGAAATATGAGAAATCATTCAATGTAAATGTGGCATGTGTTATGAGTTAAATGTGGTGGTACAATGAATAATAGTTAATGTGGCAATTTGCAAGGTGTGAAATGATAGGGATATGAATATATGTGCATGTGCTACGAGTAATCAGAGAGAATTATTAATTAAATTTTCATGATGATATGATAACGTGTGAACATATGACAAAGGGGAGTTCTATGATGAATTGTGATATGAAGTTCATTGATCCCTTGTGATGTGAATAATATGATGATCATACATGATATAAGTGCAATGATGATGTTAAGTATGCTTGTGCATTTGTGTGTCATGATATATTGCACTAATGCATTCCATGATTATTGATGTGAGAGTTCACCTAGGAAGAAGAATAGTGAATTAAAATTTATGTGGTAAGGCTGCATGCTACTTTGAAATATGAGAAATCATTCAATTGAAAATGTGGTACTCTAAAGAAGTTGACATTCTAGCCAAGAGGCCGAGCCGGGTAAGAAAACAGAATCTTCTTGAAAATGTCTATGAGGAACATTTGGATTCCAGAACTTGCATGTTTGTTGTATGCTACAAAATTGGCTCACTGAAGGAGTTGAGCCTCCATTTGTTCCTTCTATCAACATTCCATCAATCTCTGTCATGGGATGCCAGCAAGGAAGTTCACTCGGTCATGCTTCAGATCATTCTAGTCCCATTGATTCATTCTCACCTCAACCAACAGTCAGCAAAAGACTCTATCATTCTGTCTTGGTAGCTTGAATAAACTGGGAATCAATGACCATGAAGATAGTGAGGAGGGGAATGACATAGATGCTTGCATCAGAGGCTGTTATGGTTCAGCTGCTATTGAGCAAAACATCTACACATGTATTTTGAAAGAGTGAAATTCACTGATCAAGATGTCAAAGAAGACTCCACTAAAAAT
The DNA here is from genome assembly GCF_029017545.1 of Prosopis cineraria. NCBI lineage: Eukaryota > Viridiplantae > Streptophyta > Magnoliopsida > Fabales > Fabaceae > Prosopis > Prosopis cineraria. The sequence continues at coordinate 2,006,377 of NW_026555335.1, forward strand.
GTTCCAGTTGTTTCATTGCATCCTGTTAAGTTGTTTGCTATCTCAAACCCAAAAAAAAAAAAAAACAGAAAAAAAAAAAGTCTCGTGCTTGGGGCGGTATTGCTATAGCTGTTTTCTCTTTCAACGATTAGGTTGGACCGTTTATATAAAACAGAAAACAAATGATCTATCTCTTTTGAAAATTGCGTTAAAAGTTTTTCCTGTAGCCAGAATGCTATGTTTTGTTACTAGCAGTTTATAGAATTTTAATAGATTTGGAATATATGAATTGTGTAATGCGGAATGATTGAAATCTTAGCAGAGGCATTAGGTGTTTTAATTAGTTTCAAATCCCTTCTGTATTATGTGCTCCATAATTTCATTCTCCTCGCTCTCTCTCCATTACATTTGGTAATGACAGTAGGTTTTATAAATTTGTATGTGAAACAGTCTATCTGGTCATCCACTTGGAATAATCAGCTTTATTCTCATGGCTCTACATCTTTACAATGGTTTTGAAAAAAAAAATGTGGACTTGTAAATTGGGACTGTTGCAGATTGAGGAATTGATCTTGGTGAATTACTTATCGGAAATCTCACTTGTTTTTTAAAACAATAACATCATTCTCGAAGTCATATTGATAAGTTTCATGTCTTCTTTTGCTTTACATCTCACATAACTTAAGGTTGTCATATAACATCTTTGAAGCAGAAAGGAATCTCTGAGAGAGATGAAGAACAAAAGAGAGAAAGATATCATTGTGATGCCATTTGCACTCTTTTATACCCTTACAAACTAATATAAAAAACCACTTTCTAGACATTGAAGAAAATAATTTAGTTTTGGAAAGGTAACCATATCTAATGTAATTTTGTCTATTAAACAATGATTGATGGTGCATTCTGTTATTTATTTCTGATGACCTTTTCTGATCCATAATCTTTTAAATGCAGCCAATTAAGACAAGCTCTTCTCTTGAAGGTGAGAAAATATTTCTTTTCTAATTAAACTTCCTTTAGATAGCGTATTTTGTTATTTAGGATTTCTCATGATAGAGGTAATTGGACTACATACATTTTTATATAGGATTATCTTTTCCAACCATTCCACAAGAATTTCTTTGCCCTCTTACTGGAAAATTGTTGGAGGAACCAGTCACCATAGAGACTGGACAAACCTTTGAACGTGAAGCCCTCAAGTCATGGTTCCGAAAGGGACACAGAACATGTCCTGTAACAGAGTTTCTTTAGCTTTTGTAGCTATGCCACTAGCAAAACATTGTCTTGAAGCGACTGACTCATAATTGGAAGTCAGAACAATTAAATGAGCTCTTGGATTCCGCTTCTCCTATCTCAAAAGATTCAAGAGAGACAAAGCAAAAAGATAGGGATGAGATTTTACTTTCAAATTAGAGAGTCTGTTCACCGTGCTAAACAAAGAGGACAAAGTAACTTATGCGAAGCATCTCATATCCTTTGGGGCTTTAGAATTTCCGCTTAGAAGGTTTGAATTGGGGAATTTGGAAGAGAAAACACCTGTGGGGGCACTCTTGCTATATTTTGTTGGGGCAGACTCTTGTTGCATATATCAGATAGCAAGAGATACTGATAGAAGATTTCTTCTTGATCTTATTCACCACAAGGAGGTTACACCAAGAACTAACGCAATATTATTACTTACCAAAGTTTTAGCATTAAAAAGGTGAGCGTTGTCAAGATTGTATTTGATGTTGCCATAGCTTCTGTGTTGTTTTCTGATTTATTGCAGCTTATTGGTCACATTATTTTTTTACAGATAGTAATCACGTTGAACCGGCCCTCATTACGTGCTACTGGTGATGGCTAGCAATTCTTGGCCTATTGTTTAAAAGTAAAATAAAGGATATAACGGTTAACCAGGAGCAGTTCTTATATAGCTAGAGTATTGTAAAAGCAGACAAAAATGACTTGGATAATAACATGGAAGAAGAAATGTGGACGCATTTTTTGGTGTTTAGTTTTTCAATAAATTATAACACACAGCTAAAAGTTGGTAAAGTTCTCTGGTTTGGAAGCTTGGTATTCACCAATATCTACATTCTACATGTTGTACATGTTGTCTTCTACTTTCATAATTAGCATTTCAAAATAATGTTATTATCTCCTTTTTTCTTCAGTCTATCTGATGCTTTGAATTGGAATTTTCTTTATAGCTGGGTTTATACTTATTAGCATTATTTTACCTTTTCATGCTCTGCTGGTTAAATAACACGTATTTGACCTAGAAAAAACATGGACTGTAGTCTTTCTCTTCGAGATATTAACATTACCTTTGTAATGCATCATTTGTTTTCTTAGGAGGTAAGTTTTGCTTTGAGTTTAAATGACTTGATTTATTTTGTTATGACTCCCTTAGCAATAAACTTCTACATCTTTGGACTTCCAGCTATACAAGGGAGTGACTTGAACTATATTATTGTGATATGATGCCCTGCGTAATTGTACTTTTAAGAATGATAATTGTCTAGCCCTCTTCTTAATTGTTGAGTGGTTGACTTATTTAATTTGCAGAAGAAAAGGATGCTACTTCATTCTTGAGTCACTTGGAGGGTGAGGATATATCTACTACAATGCATGTTTCTGCTCATGTATCTCAAGAATTCTCCACCACATCGCAGGCCTCTAATTGCTGTCCTTTTGTTGCACTTTGATCTACTGGTACGCTCCAATAGTCTTGATTTTTTTTTTAAACATGGTTTCGTCATCTCACTCACTCAAAGCATTTGTTATGCATTTTTTGGGAATGGTAATATTTCACTTCAGGCCGAGTCTCAAAATTATGGCTCATACAGAGAGCAGGCTGTGAATTCCATTTCAATGGCTCTTCATGCCAGCTTAAATAAAGAGAAAGTCCGAGAAAACTGTTGTAGAGCTCTTCTTTTGTTGGCCGGGCATTTTTCTTCCACTGGCAAGGTACTGACCAGGAGTAGCATTTTAAAAGAAGTGGGATATATAATCAATAGCTCAGAAGTTGACACTTCTGATCATGAGGAAGAAGATTTATCATGGGATGGATCCATTGGTTTGTGAGTTTCCTCTCTTACATACTTCGTCATCTCTTATGGTCTTCTCTGTATTGTATCAAGATTGATGAAACATAATGCTTCCTTGAATTTCATCAATGCGGATAACTGCTGCTAATATTCCAATTGTACAACCTAATTATTTGTTTTTCCTGTAACATGGTTAAACTAGAGAGCAATTTTGGGAAAGTCTGGAATTGGGAGCAAGTTTTTTTTTATTTTAATTAATGTACTGATGAACTATAATTTTATGTCCTTATTCTTTAGTCTCTTCCGTATGGAAGTTCAATTATCACTTCCAGCACGAACCCTTTCAATTATATGGATGAATGATAATATACATCTGGCAATAGCAAATCGAGACTCCTACTAGAATTATCAATGTGAAGCAAATCCAGAACAATTCTTTGATGTTATCATGTAGCTGTTTTTCTTACACAACTTACTTGATGTCACCTGCCTGATATTCTAAACTAATTATGGGAAAGGGAGAAGAAAAGGTCAAAGAGTGGTTGGTGAACTTGTTAGAGCCAATGTGATGGAGAGAGTCCATTTTTGAATTCTATTTCTAAATATTTAAACTCTGGACACCCAGATTTGGTCAGCTTGTGTTTAATAACTGCTGCTTGGTTGAGCTCCTCGCTTTTTATACAATGTAATTCTGGATTACATCTTGCTGCTTCCTTAGCCGTCATCTCTGAGATAAAAGAAGTCCTGGAAAATGGGGAACTTGAACTCAAGGAT